>NC_042962.1:54354501-54537001 GCF_901001165.1 Salmo trutta | reverse complement strand
CTCAACCCTGTGACATACCACTCAATCGCCTGCTTAGCGAGGTATAGTTCAGTTTATTAGGATCCTCATTAGCTACTGCACATGCAGCAGCTACTCTTCCTGGGGTCCAAATGAAACATACAAGTAAGTACATGACAAAGTAAAGAACAGTAATAGACAAGAACAACAGAAGATATTACATAAAAAACTAAAATACAAATACAAATAAAATAAGAGTTATATGATATTTAACTCATAACTCTTATATAATATATAACTCTTAGAACTCTTATATAATATATAACTCCTCTAACTCTTATATAATATATAACTCTTATAACTCTTATAGAATATATAACTCTTATAACTCTCATATATTATATAACTCATATATATTATATAACTCTTATAACTTCTATATATATGATATAATTCTAATAACTGTTATATAATATATAGCTCTTATAACTATTACATAATATATAACTCGTATAACTCTTATATAATATATAACTCATAACTCTGATATAAAATATATAACTCTTATAACTCTGATATATAAAATATATAACTCGTATAACTCTTATATAATATATACATCTTATAACTCGTATATAATATATAACTTATGTAATATATAGCTCTTATAACTCTTATATAATATATAACTCGTATAACTCTTATATATTATATAACTCTTATAACTCCTATATATTATATAATTCTTATAACTCTTATATAATATATAGCTCTTATAACTATTACATAATATATAACTCGTATAACTCTTATATAATATATAACTCTCATAACTCTGATATAAAATATTTAACTCTTATAACTCTTATATAATATATAACTCTTATAACTCGTATATAATATATAACTTATGTAATATATAGCTCTTATAACTCTTATATAATATATAACTCGTATAACTCTTATGTATTATATAACTCTTATAACTTGTATATAATATATAACTCTTATAACTCTTATATAATATATAACTCTTATAACTTATATATTATATAACTCTTATGTAATATATAGCTCTTATAACTCTTACACAATATATAACTCGTATAATTCTTATATATTATATAACTCATAACTCTTATATAATATATAACTCTTATAGCTCATATATAATATATAGCTCTTATATAATATATAACTCTTATAACTCTTTTATAATATATAACTCTTATAACTCTTATATCATATATAACTCTTATATAATGTATAGCTCTTATAATTCTTATATAATATATAACTCTTATAACTCTTATATCATATATAACTCTTATATATTACATAACTCTTATAACTCTTATATATTATATAACTCTTATTTTATTTGTATTTTTTAATTATGAATTTAATGTTATATCTTCTGTTATAGGAAAGACACCAAGAGACAAAACAAATACTATTTACACACTATTCATATATACATATTGTTAAATACAGTACAGTTAAATCTTATATATTATGTAGCTCTTATATAATATATAACTCTTAGAAATCTTATATAATATATAAGACTTATTTAATATGTAACTCTTATAACTCTTATATATTATATAAGTCTTATAACTCTTAAATAATATATAACTCTTATATAATATGTAACTCATAACTCGTATATAATATATAACTCTTATAACTCTTATATAATATGTAACTCTTACATCTCTTATATATTTAATAATTCTTATAACTCTTATATAATATATAACTTTTATAACTCTTATATATTATATAACTCTTATAACTCTTATATAATATATAACTCTTATGTAATATATAGCTCTTATAACTCTTATATATTATATAACTATTATATAATATATAACTCTTAACTCTTATGTAATATATAACTCTTATAACTTATATATTATATAACTCTTATGTAATATATAGCTCTTATAACTCTTACACAATATATAACTCGTATAACTCTTATATATTATATAACTATTATATAATATATAACTCTTAACTCTTATGTAATATATAATTCTTATAACTCTTATATAATATTTAACTCTTACATCTCTTATATATTTAATAATTCTTATAACTCTTATATAATATATAACTCTTATATAATATATAACTCTTATAACTCTTATATATAACTCTTATAACTCTTATGTAATATATTACTTTTACAACTCTTATATAATATATAACGCTTATAACTCTTATATAATATTTAACTCTCATAATTCTTATAAGTATTATATAATATGTAACTCTTATAACTCGTATATAATATTTAACTTTTATAACTCGTATAATATATAACTCTTATAACTCTTATATAGTATTTAACTCTTTTAACTCTTATAACTCGTATATAATATATAACTCTTATATATAACTCTAATAACTCTTATATAATCTATAACTCTTATAACTCTTATGTAATATATTACTTTTATAACGCTTATATAATATATAACTCTTATATAATATATAACTCATAACTCTTAAATAATCTGTAACTGTTATAACTCTTATGTATTATATAACTCTTATAACTTTGTTGTAATGAAACATTCCTTATGCTTATAGATCTGTTCATGCTGCATATGGTCTATCTTTAGTCAGTGTTAATATCTTTATGACAGATGAAGTGGGTTATTGGACATTTCGATTTGGCAAGACCCAGGGATTCTTGCCAGTTTTATAGGAGCTGTTCGCATTTGTCATTCACAGCCAAGGGGTAGAGAGAGAGGAGAAAGGAAGATAGGGGAGGAGAATGAGAGAGAGAGAGAGAGAGAGAGAGAGAGAGAGAGAGAGAGGGAGAGAGAGAGAGAGAGAGAGAGCGAGAGGTGTAGAATGCTGTATGTTCATTGGATGACTCAGTTTAAAAGTCATGTCTTCCATTGCATGTGCCAAGCATTGACTTGAGAGGACCGTTGCATTGACATGATAGACCACACCACTCTCTTGGCCCTAGTGACCAGGGATGTTCTCTGTTTAGTGAGTGCACCAGATCAGAGGCAGTCTCTGATCTGACGGACTTACTAAACACACATGCTTTGTTTCTAAATTATGTCTTGGTGTTGGGGTGTGACCCTGGCTTTCCGTAAATTAAAAATAAAAAATAAATGGTGCCATCTGGTTTGCTTAATATAAGGAATTTGAAACGATTTAGAGTTTTACTTTGATACTTAAGTATATTTAAAACCAAATACTTTTATACTTTTACTCAAGTAGTATTTGTGAGAAGTAGGCACACATTGTATGAGTCAGCTGGAGATTTCTTGATTGGGAAAACCTCAAGGTCTCCCTCTAATGTTAGGAGAGGCTCTGTCTAAACCTGCTGCCTCCCTTCAACTCTTTTCCTTCATCTGCACCGATGTGGAAGACCTTGACAGTATCCCACTCTTCTTACCTCCTCATCCTCCTCCTCTTCCGCTTCATATTCCTCCTCCTCCTCCTCTTGCTCCCCCTCTTGCTCCTCCTCCTCCCCCTACTCTTCCTCCTCTTTTTCCTCCTCTTTTTCCTCCTCCTCCTCTTCCTCCTCCTCTTCCTCCTCCCCTCCCCTCCCCTCCCCTTCACCTCCTCCTCCTCCTCCTTCTCTTCCTCGTCCTCCTGCTCCTCTTCCTCACCACCATCGCAACCCCCATCATCATCCTCTCTGACTCTCTGTCTCCCCAGACGGTTATTCTCCAGAGGAAGCTATGTTAGCAGAGGTTCCAGAGTCCCTGCTGCCCCAGGCCAAGGTCCCTCTGTACGGGGGCAGAGACCACATCAGCAGCCGCAAGGCTCAGGCCATGAGACAGGCTAAAGACCGCAAGAGACAGCAGGCCAAGCTCCACTCTGTCAGCAGCCTTGACTACTCAACCCTCGCCCTGGACAAATTGCAGCCTGAGTTTGTAAGTTGAACATATATACAGTGTATACGCAGACAAACACGCAGACACACACGCACACACACACGCCATATTTGCCCTAAACTATGACCCTGTATGTGTGTAGGGACCCTGCAGGAGAAAGCTGGACGGGATCATTCAGAGGATGAAAAACACATCTAGAGTCCTAGCTCTGTCCCTATACCTTCCCAACTGTGACAAGAAGGGATTCTTCAAGCACAAGCAGGTACCCATGGACTATTCTATCCTATGCTATTGGATCCTATTCTATCATATTCTATTCATTTGATCCTATTCTATCTTATTCCATTCTATCTTATAGTATTATATCCTATCCTATTCTATCCTGTTCTCTTCTATCCTATTCAATTCTATCCTGTTATATTCTATCCTATCCTTTTCTTTTATATCCTATTCTGTTTTATTCTATCCCATTCTATTTCATTGTATTCCTATTGTCACGGTTGTCATAAGGAGCGGACCAAAGTGCAGCGTGTGTGTCGTTCCACATTTTATTTATACTGTGAAACTATGCAATACATAAATAAACTGAATGACAAAAAACAACAAATTGTGACGCAGAGGTGAAACACACACAACTCAAAATGAATCTCCCAAAAACCCCGGTGGGACAAACACCAACTTAAATATGACCTCCAATTAGAGACAACGATGACCAGCTGCCTCTAATTGGAGATCATCTCAAACAAAGCCCAACATAGAAATACAAAAACTAGAACAACCCAACATAGAAATACAAAACTAGAACATAACAACATAGAAAAACGAAACTAGAAAACCCCCCTGTCACGCCCTGACCTACTCTACCATAGAAAATAACAACTTACTATGGTCAGGATGTGACACCTATCCTATCTGATTCTCTCCTATTTTATTCTATCCTATTCTATTTCATTTCATTGTATTCCTATCATATTCTATCCTATTCTATTTTATTCTACCCTATTCTATTTCATTTAATTGTATTCCATCTTATTCCCTGCTATTTCCTCTCCTCCTGCAGTGTAAACCATCACGTGGGCGGAAGCGGGGGATCTGTTGGTGTGTGGACCGTTTTGGCGTGCAACTCCCTGGCACTGACTACAGCGGAGTGGACATCCAGTGCAAAGACCCGGAGAGCAACAGCAACAAAAACGAATGAGCGATGGCCAATTTGGTCACCTGACATGAGCCAAGGCCCGCCTCCCTTTACCCCTACTCCTGCAAATCACATGTACATGCAAAATATGCAAAAGCCAATCAAATCAGGAAAGCAGGGCACAGATACAGTACACACACATGGTTTTAAACTATACATCCACCTATACTGAGATGACCTATAACCTCCCTTTAAAGCACATATAACAATGTTCTCTGATTTCAATTATATTAGATTCTGTTTAAACAAAATTTAAAGGCTAAAGAGTAAAGCTCATCTTTTTCACCTATGTTATTATCGTGATGTTGACAGGAACTCTTTACTGGGGAGCACAGTAATCTGGGGTCGTATTTAAACATAACTCTGTTCTTTTGGTCCAAATGTTTGTCCCTTCAGAGCACTTCCCTACAAGACAACCTCAGTGACTGAAAGTACTTTACTGTCTGAGTTTGGGTCTATGTCCTTATATGTCCTTCTGAGTGCGATGAGATGAGAAGAGCTTTTTTCCGTCCTGCCTTTCTTCCTCTTTGTCTCACAGATTGTTCAGAGTTGAGGGTCTTAAGAACTAGTAACTGCTCGTATACAGTAGGTTGTTACAGAGTAGTTACAGTAGCTATCTTAATCAACACATCAACTGCTACTTCTGTTGGGTTGTGTCTCAATATAGTTTCATAGGGATGACTGTATGAAATTACTGTGTGTGTATATGTGTGTGTGTGCCTCCTATACTTTCTCCTTTAGTAGTCTGTTTTGTGCCTTACCTTCCGTGAAGTATATAAAAAAGATCACCTCAAAAACACATCATGACAGTCATATGCTTGTTTTGTATTTTATAAACGACAGCCAAGAAAAGTACAGGTGCTTTGAAAATCCAACACAGGCTCAAATCACATGCAAATGTTGCACGCCGTTTCTATTAACTTCTCGTAGCCTCCTGTCTGACCACAACACAGTCTTCTGCCTAGGACTCTCCTGTATGACCCCTGGAAAGGTGTGGCTCTTTGGGTTTCTATGGAAATCTCAGTGCCTTCTCTCTCTCTCATGACTTTGAATCCAGATTTACATCCAGATTATCAGGCCTTGTCGTTGAACGAGGACATTTTAGGAGTATGTGGATGTGGAGATTGGTTACTAGAGAACCATGAGTTAACGAGTGTGAAGATATACGTCTCCAGGATACGAGGCCATGACGATACTTTTTGATCCTACGTCCCGTTTGTGAACATGATGTTAAATCAGACGTCAACTGATTTTATTGACGCTCAAAACATTTGCCAGATATTTTGTTGACATTCCTTGAAATAGACATCCCTTTTTCAGGGTATGGTAACATGCCGATAGCTTTGACAGGGGCTGTGTGTACAGCCTATGCCTGCCACTAGAATGCATAGGAGACTTGGAAAGTTTTCTCAACTCAGTCTTAAGCTGGCTTGTATGAAAGACCATGAAATCTCCAGCATTCCATATTCGTGATAAAAAAAAAGCATGTAGGACACAAATAGGTAACAGTTTACTCAAAGCCAAACGGTATAACGCTTCTTTGCTGCAATTCTTTAACAGGCTGAAAATAGCTGTTTAGTCAGGGTCCATCAGAGACGATGGTAAGACGTTATAAGGTCATACATGCTTATGACAATTCTTACAATGCAATACACCTGTTGGCTTTAAGTGAAGTGTTACTAACAAATCTATGTGAATATCACAAATATGTCATATTTATTCACTGTGTAATTGATGTACTTTAACCTTGTCTTTTTTGTAACGACAAAGCATTTATTTAAATAAAGTTATGTATTGATGTATGGGAAGGTTTGTTATGTCTTTTGTTTGCTCTATGCTGTGGAAGTAGGGTTGCAAAATTCCGGTAACTTTCCCCAAAATTGCCCGATTTTCCAGAAATCCCGGTTGGAAGATTCCCAGATTCAGGAGGGAATAAGCAGGAAATCCAGAATCTTCCAATGAGGATTTCTGGCAAACCTGCCAATTTTGGGGAAAGTTACCGGAATTTTGCAACGCTATTTGTAAGCCTTAATGCAAGTTCCCTATACACCTGCTGCTGGCTTCAAATGATTGTCTACCAGGAGATCCAGTTACCATAGCTACCATACCACATAAAGAAACGTAGAAGAATTTCCATACATACAAAGCAGTGTCTGCCAACCGCCATGAATCACCTGAACATAGGCAATCATGTGGGTTTTACTTTGAACTGGGTTGTACCATGAAATACGATGGCTTATCTACACCTAGACCTCCAGTAAGAAAATGAGACACAAGATACCAGGGCATACGCCCGAAAGAATACACAATCAACGTACAGGAAGTTACCATCCATTTAATCATGTACTTCATCTTATAACAAGACGTTCTTCATCACAAAACAATTCTACATTTCTATTTGTGTTCCTATTAACGAGGAAATCTAAAACGTGTATTTGTGTTTGTAACAACAAGACTTTGTCTATGTGGTTTTCCTACAGTGTATAGAAGACGTATGTGTATTCCAAAGGCTATAGAAGGTAGGTTTCATAGTTTTAGTAGCCTACCAACCTGAAGGCGTAGAACACTGTAAAAACAAATAAACGGTAGTCGGAGTTGAGTACACAACCACCAAACATTTGACATGTTCACTTCCCAGCACCAGAAAGTAAGACACTTGGGCTGCGTTTACACACGCAGAAGATCTGATCTGATTGCTCAAAAGACGAATCGGTGGCAAAATATCAGAATTGGGCTACCAGTGTAAACACAGCCATACAAACAGCCATATAAACACTAATTCGCCGTTTTGTTTTTTTGCTTCACATATTCACCTTTCAAATAAGTCAAATCATTTTTTCATGACAACATTTCTCTAGATACCCTACAACAGATACATTGAATACAAGAGGTCCAAAGGGGTGAATACTAATTGCCAAATGTGCATATAATTGGAATTTACGTGCAAATCGCCCATTGACATCAATGCTTGATTTTTACACAAAAGTCTGAGATGGACACACAGATTTCTAGTTAGAATTCAGCCCATAGTAAACATTCTTCTCATTAGACTTTGTTCACCACAGAAAAGCTACGAGAGGAGGGAAAGAGACAGAGATCAATGAAAATACCAGTTAAACACTGACTTCCTTTGAAATTGCAAAGAAGAATGGGTTTCATCTTTGTTGCCTGTCACATCCTGTGCCCTTGCAGTGGAATTTGTTCTCAAACCAAGACACATTATGGTGGTTACAATGTACGATATCGCTGAGAATTGATTTAATACCAAACAAAACTATACACAGAAACAGACACACAAACATTTTATAGCTTACTTAAGTGTTTAGAGTACTGCTTCCTCTGTTGTGTTTTAAGACTCAGGCCCATCAAAGGGAGAATCAGGGCCGTACTATTTCTGGGCTGAGGCGAGGGTGTCCATCTCTGGTCCTCTAAGGTACTGGTTGCAGTTTGGGTCTCCCCTCACGGTCGGTGCTGATGGGATGGGCCGACCGGTGTGTGGGTTGACGCACCAACACTCCCCCCTCTGGCCGTGCAGAGACATCTTACACTGAAACACAGAATGAACATGTGTTTGTGTGTGTGTCTGTGTGTGTGTGTGTGTGTGTGTGTGTGGATGCTCCTGGGCCATGGAGTAAGAGTGAGTAGTCACCTGTTTGAGGTTACACTGCCCCCTCTTGTCACAGTTGGGGATGTGCATGGTGTAGTCACCTGTTTGAGGTTACACTGCCCCCTCTTGTCACAGTTGGGGATGTGCAGGGTGTAGTCACCTGTTTGAGGTTACACTGCCCCCTCTTGTCACAGTTGGGGATGTGCAGGGTGTAGTCACCTGTTTGAGGTTACACTGCCCCCTCTTGTCACAGTTGGGGATGTGCAGGGTGTAGTCACCTGTTTGAGGTTACACTGCCCCCTCTTGTCACAGTTGGGAATGTGCATGGTGTAGTCACCTGTTTGAGGTTACACTGCCCCCTCTGTCACAGTTGGGGATGTGCAGGGTGTAATCACCTGTTTGAGGTTACACTGCCCCCACTTGTCACAGTTGGGGATGTGCATGGTGTAGTCACCTGTTTGAGGTTACACTGCCCCCTCTTGTCACAGTTGGGGATGTGCAGGGTGTAGTCACCTGTTTGAGGTTACACTGCCCCCTCTTGTCACAGTTGGGGATGTGCAGGGTGTAGTCACCTGTTTGAGGTTACACTGCCCCCTCTTGTCACAGTTGGGGATGTGCATGGTGTAGTCACCTGTTTGAGGTTACACTGCCCCCTCTTGTCACAGTTGGGGATGTCCATGGTGTAGTCACCTGTTTGAGGTTACACTGCCCCCTCTTGTCACAGTTGGGGATGAGCAGGGTGTAGTCACCTGTTTGAGGTTACACTGCCCCCTCTTGTCACAGTTGGGGATGTGCAGGGTGTAGTCACCTGTTTGAGGTTACACTGCCCCCTCTTCTCACAGTTGGGGATGTGCATGGTGTAGTCACCTGTTTGAGGTTACACTGCCCCCTCTTGTCACAGTTGGGGATGTGCAGGGTGTAGTCACCTGTTTGAGGTTACACTGCCCCCTCTTGTCACAGTTGGGGATGTGCAGGGTGTAGTCACCTGTTTGAGGTTACACTGCCCCCTCTTGTCACAGTTGGGGATGTGCAGGGTGTAGTCACCTGTTTGAGGTTACATTGCCCCCTCTTGTCACAGTTGGGGATGTGCAGGGTGTAGTCACCTGTTTGAGGTTACACTGCCCCCTCTTGTCACAGTTGGGGATGTGCAGGGTGTAGTCACCTGTTTGAGGTTACACTGCCCCCTCTTGTCACAGTTGGGGATGTGCAGGGTGTAGTCACCTGTTTGAGGTTACACTGCCCCCTCTTGTCACAGTTGGGGATGTGCAGGGTGTAGTCACCTGTTTGAGGTTACACTGCCCCCTCTTGTCACAGTTGGGGATGTGCAGGGTGTAGTCACCTGTTTGAGGTTACACTGCCCCCTCTTGTCACAGTTGGGGATGTGCAGGGTGTAGTCACCTGTTTGAGGTTACACTGCCCCCTCTTGTCACAGTTGGGGATGTGCAGGGTGTAGCCACCTGTTTGAGGTTACACTGCCCCCTCTTGTCACAGTTGGGGATGTGCAGGGTGTAGTCACCTGTTTGAGGTTATACTGCCCCATCTTGTCACAGTTGGGGATGTGCAGGGAATACAGGTCTTCCAGTGGGCCTCGGTTATCTCTGAAGGGCATCTTAGATATCCTCTCCAGCACCTGGTCCAGCTCCTGCTGACACTGAATCTACAGAACACAACAGGCAACACCAGTCACATGATTAATAGTCTGGGAAATCTCAGACCTTGCAGCAACAGGCAACACCAGCCACATGATTAATAGCCTGGGAAATCTCAGACCTTGAAGCAACAGGCAACACCAGTCACATGATTAATAGTCTGGGAAATCTCAGACCTTGGAGCAACAGGCAACACCAGCCACATGATTAATAGTCTCTGACTATTACACTGGGGCCGAGCTCCCTGCCATCCAGGACCACTATACCAGGCGGTGTCAGAGGAAGGCTCTAAGAATTGTCAGACTCCAGCCACCCAAGTCATAGACTGTTCTCTCTGCTACCGCACGGCAAGTAGCACCGATGCACCAAGTCTGGAACCAACAGGACTCTGAACTTCTACCCCCAAGCCATGAGACTGCTACATAATTCTTTAAATAGTTAACCAAATAGCTACCCGGACTTTCTGCATTGACCTTTTTTGCACTAATGTTTTTGACTTATCACATACGCTGCTGCTACTGTTTACTATCTGTTAGCTTATTTCTAGCTATATGTACAGATCTACCTCAATTCCGGGGAGGGTGCTCTTCAGAATATATTACGAGTTTAGTTTGGACGGGTTTAAAATGCAGACGGGATTTCTGCTCGTGAAAAGCAACGTTGTAAACTTGTAACGCTAACGTTAGCTGTCATGGTACAAGCAAACAACTTACTTGCCAAATACACAAATTGAAAATATCTAGCTAAGATACCGATTTTGTGTCCGGTGGTAGACTAATGTTTGCATCAGGACATGAACGGAAAGGCTCTGGACTGATTTCCTGCTCGAGTCCCATTTCCGCCTCTTGTCCCAACCGATGCTGGTACAGTCAACAGACGTGTGCTGGAACACTGGAGACATTGTGGGAGGCAAACCGTCAGCCATGGGAGACTACATGATTAATGACCCAGCAATACCTTCAGACCACTGTTTGAGAAAATAAATAAAACATTCTCCAAAGTCATCTACAAAGGTTAAGAGCTGGATTCTCGGAGGAATAATAATCCACAGGAAATGAAATGAACAGCAATACCAAAATATAGAATACAATTATTAATTCACATGAAAATGAATAATGTTTCCCTCACAGGTATAACTGAGAGTAAATGATATTTGCATGACTAATTCTATTCATGGATTATTGCCAAAGCACCTGATCGCCCTCTTTCTCTAGGTTTTATAGCTTCATCAATAGTAAAACCGATTGGAATGTTCATTTCTTTGCACTTACAGTCTCTCCTGATGGGTTTTGATGTGTTGCCAAGACTCACTAATATCCAGGGCAAATGGTTCTATTTTAAACTTGGCATCCGTGAAATGCCAAAATCATTATCCTCAAGGAAAATCACTCAATGTGGGAAAATAAGTGCTGGTAGTAGTTTATAATAACACCTTGAAATAAAGCATTTATAATAGATTAGTAAACCGTTTATTCAGGTACTACTGGAATGTCTACCAACGGCATGTCCATCTTGTGAGAAGTTACACTGGTCACTCAAAACATTTACAAAGCATTTATAAAGTATAAATAGCGCTCACTTTAAATGAGGCCACACAGAAACACATAACTAATGATCAGTAGATGGTTATAAGGACCGATATTAAACGTCTTATGAATGCTCGTGTTCATTATTATGACATAGTTATTCATAAATATGTGAATACCTGGCTTACTAACATTTACAAATGTGGGTGTAAATGCTTTATTACAAGGTGTTATTATAAAGTGCTACCAAAGTATTTTCTTAGGTCGGTCTACAACAGGATGCCAGGCTTGACTTCAAGGAAACAATACAGAGTTTTCAACAGTAGGGTCTTGTACTGTCATGTGTGAAACATTTACACCTTCTCCATGGTCACGCTCAGTACGCTTCAAATGGGGGCAAACGTTGTCAAACAGAGGGCTATCTTGTCCAATAGAAATGCTTATCTACATTTTCCTATTGACAAAGCTGGCCTTAATTGTACAAATTGACAGTAAGACATTGTTAGCTGCTGGACACCATCAGGTCTGCTCCAGGAGATGGCAGCAGTGCACTAGGTTCTGTTAAGACTGACTCCTTCCTAAAGGGACATGGACACTGCTAATCATGATCCCAGGTTCACTAACTGTTTACTAACAGATGCGACCCACTAATGGCCTCGGTTTACCAACGCAGCGTCTCAAATGGCACCCTATTCCCTATATAAGGCACTACTTTTAACCAGGGCCCATATTAAGGGAATAGGGTGCTATTTGGGATGTAGCCTAACTGTTTACTACTAGGTGTTTACTAACCTGCTTGCCGCGGGGAGTTTTGGGGTCCTCCGGCTTGTTACTCTTCATCTTGGTCTTCATCTCCTGTCGGTGCTGGCGCATAGCGTTCTCCTTGGGCCCCAGCCATGGGTTGTCCTTAGTGGCCTTCCTCACCGGGGGGATCTCTGTCAGGCTCGTGTCCAGGAGGTCCACCACCTCCCCTGAGGGACAGACACGCATGCAGACACAGATGCATGCACAGACTCACACACATGCACATACGCACGCACGCACGCACGCACGCACACACACACACACATACACACACACACACACACACACACATACAAACACAGTCAAAACAGCTCTATGGAAACCAGTTCCATTAAATTAATTTATCGTTCATTACAACACTGTCATAACATTGTGGTTATATTGTCATTACATCACAGAAAAGATCAACCATTTGAATGATTAACTATACTGCACATTCCTTCATGAAATGAGAAATGATTAGGCCAGCAGGTTGGCTTTAGTACATTTGGCAATGGCATACATGGTGAATTTTTCAGCGGAAATAGATACATCTTTAAAGGTGCAATGTTTTGGACCTTTTTCAAAAATATTGTGAAATATTATAATATTTTTTTTCTTCTCCATTTTAACTTCCAAGAATGAGAACCAAGAGTGAACATATGATTCTGTCTGTGTACACTCCAGGTTTATTGGCCACTGAAGAGCTGAAGACATAAGACTTTTCTGTTAACACTGGGGCACCTTCACTTGCTATGAAGAGTGTCCTCTTCACCTCCAATGTCAAGGCATGTCATGAAAGGGCACTAGCTCATTTTCATGTTCGACTGATTAGAACGAAAGCTTGAACAGCAACCACCCAGAACTAACACACCACACTATCTGGGGAAGGGAGGTAGAAGTCCTCAGCTGTTTGACCAGATAACGTGTGGTTAAACATCAACCTCTGCAAGCCTCTTTCCAAACAGATATGAGAACAAACAATGCAGGGGGCCTGGCCCTGCGAGTCCACTAGCTGTCCATGCTATTCCTGACAACAGACAGAGCGGTGGCTGAGGGCCCACTAGCAGCTCTCCCAGGGCTCTGGGACCGTCAAAATGGAAGAATAACAGAAACGGCAGGAGGGAGGAAACAGTTGGCTGGACCTTGTTTTGAGGAAATCTTAGATGAATAACCTTTCAGAGTAATGTATTGTTTACAAACTCTCTGTACTGTCAGGCTGTCCAGTGACATACCACTATTAACGACAGAGGGGGGATAGGTTATAAGATATACAGATATAACAGGGTTGGCCCGACCTTAAGTGAAGTGTATTCTACACTAAGGAAGGAGCAAGAGGGGTCCCTCTGATGTTTACAATCCAGTAGATATATAATATGTAATACCAACATGTTTCAAACAGACCACCATAGTCCCTGTGCCTAAGATAGCGAAGGTAACCTGCCTAATTGATTACTGCCCTGTAGCACGTCGGTAGCCATGAAGTGCTATAAAAGGCTGGTCATGGCTCACATCAACACCATCATGCCAGAAACCTTAGATCACCCCCAATTTGCATACCGCCCCAACAGATCCACAGATGACGCAATCTTAATCGCACTCCACACTTCCCTTTCCCACCTGGACAAAAGGAACACCTATGTGAGAATGCTGTTCATTGACTACAGGTCAGCGTTCAACACCATAGTGCCCACAAAGCTCATCACTAAGCCAAGGACCCTGGGACTAAACACCTCCCTCTGCAACTGGATCCTGGACTTCCTGACGGGCCATCTCCAGGTGGTAAGGGTAGGCAACAACACATCTGCCACGCTGATCCTCAACACTGGGGCCCCTCAGGGGTGCGTGCTTAGTCCCCTCCTGTACTCCCTGTTCACCCACGACTGCATGGTCAAGCACGACTTCAACACCATCATTAAGTTTGCTGACGACACAACAGTGGCAGATCTAACTTCAGCTCTACTCATGAGAGTATCAGATCTAAACATCTAACTTCAGCTCTCCTCATGAAACTACCAGATCTAACTTCAGCTCTCCTTATGAAACTATCTGATCTAACTTCAGCTCTCCTCATGAAACTATCAGATCTAACTTCAGCTCTCCTCATGAAACTATCAGATCTAACTTCAGCTCTCCTCATGAAACTATCAGATCTAACTTCAGCTCTCCTCGTGAAACTATCAGATCTAACTTCAGCTCTCCTCATGAAACAATCAGATCTAAACCTTTAACTTCAGCTCTCCTCATGAAACTATCAGATCTAAACCTTTAACTTCAGCTCTCCTCGTCAAACTATCAGATCTAGACATCTAACTTCTGCTTTCCTCATGAAACTATCAGATCTATCTTCAGCTCTACTCATGAAACTTTTAGATCTAACTTCAGCTCTCCTCATGAAACTACCAGATCTAACTTCAGCTCTCCTCATGAAACTATCAGATCTAACTTCAGCTCTCCTCATGAAACTATCAGATCTAACTTCAGCTCTCCTCATGAAACTATCAGATCTAACTTCAGCTCTCCTCATGAAACTACCAGATCTAATTTCAGCTCTACTCGTGAAACTACCAGATCTAACTTCAGCTCTCCTCATGAAACTATCAGATCTAACTTCAGCTCTCCTCATGAAACTATCAGATCTAACTTCAGCTCTCCTCATGAAACTATCAGATCTAACTTCAGCTCTCCTCATGAAACTATCAGATCTAACTTCGGCTCTCCTCATGAAACTATCAGATCTAAACCTTTAACTTCCGCTCTACTCATGAAACTATCAGATCTAAACCTTTAACTTCAGCTCTCCTCATGAAACTATCAGATCTAAACCTAACCCTAACCCTAACCCTAACCCTAAACCTTTAACTTCAGCTCTCCTCATGAAACTACCAGATCTAACTTCAGCTCTCCTCGTAAAACTATCAGATCTAACTTCAGCTCTCCTCATGAAACTATCAGATCTAACTTCAGCTCTCCTCATGAAACTATCAGATCTAACTTCAGCTCCCCGCATGAAACTCTTTGTGCTCTCAGAGTCCTTTGCAGAGCAGAGGGCAGAGGTCAACTGGAATCAGGTGTGAGACATGCACAAAAACACACACACACACTTATACATCCCTAAACACACACACACACACACACACACACACACACACACACACAGAGAGAGAGAGACACACAAAGAGACACACACACACAGAGACACACACGGGCAGGGTCAGGACCCCACTCTAAGGGGGCCCCCGTTCCTGCAGTACACTCTGTTCCACCGATCCACAGAGGTGGGCCTGGGCTTTGCAACGTCAACAGAGCTGCAGCTCCATTGTTTTTACTTTGTTGTCCGGTCCACTGCTTGAATTAATACAGCAGACAAAAGGGACGAGTGGCTTCCTTGCTTTTTTAATAGCTGATGCTTGTCAAATTCCCAGAAGAGCACAAAGGAGAGAAGGTTCATGTCTGACAGTCTAGACTCTAGTCAACTGAGCAGATGGCCCATGGATGGAGAAGGGGAGACTGAATAGGTCAAACCAACACACATTCATGGTTCAAATGATCCCTTTAACTATCTCCTTTAATCTCAATGTGACTTTTTGTGTAATAAATGAATATTACCTCACACTAGGGCCAGCATAGTGATAATGATACTGTATTTCCCCGTGTTTATGTGTATATATAACGTATCACCTTCACAATTGACTGTACAGTCATGGCCAAAAGTTTTGAGAATGACACAAATATTAATTTTCACAAAGTCTGCTGCCTCAGTTTGTATGATGGCAATTTGCATACACTCCAGAATGTTATGAAGAGGGATCAGATGAATTGAAATTAATTGCAAAGTCCCTCTTTGCCATGCAAATGAACTGACTGCCCAAAAAACATTTCCACTGCATTTCAGCCCTGCCACAAAAGGACCAGCTGACATCATGTCAGTGATTCTCTCGAGTGTTGACGAGGACAAGGCTGGAGATCACTCTGTCATGCTGATTGAGTTTGAATAACAGACTGGAAGCTTCAAAAGGAGGGTGGTGCTTGGAATCATTGTTCTTCCTCTGTCAACCATGGTTACCTGCAAGGAAACACGTGCCGTCATCATTGTTTTGCACAAAAAGGTCTTCACAGGCAAGGATATTGCTGCCAGTAAGATTGCACCTAAATCAACTATTTATCGGATCATCAAGAACTTCAAGGAGAGCGGTTCAATTGTTGTGAAGAAGGCTTCAGGGCGCCCAAGAAAGTCCAGCAAGCGCCAGGACCGTCTCCTAAAGTTGATTCAGCTGCGGGATCGGGGCACCACCAGTACAGAGCTTGCTCA
This sequence comes from Salmo trutta, assembly GCF_901001165.1. Lineage (NCBI taxonomy): Eukaryota > Metazoa > Chordata > Actinopteri > Salmoniformes > Salmonidae > Salmo > Salmo trutta. Next base: position 54,520,096 of record NC_042962.1, on the reverse strand, counting down.
GGAATGGCAGCAGGCAGGTGTGAGTGCATCTGCACGCACAGTGATGCGAAAACTTTTGGAGGATGGCCTAGTGTCAAGAAGGGCAGCAAGAAGCCACTTGTCTCCAGGAAAAACGTCAGGGACAGACTGATATTCTGCAAAGGGTACAGGGATTGGACTGCTGAGGACTGGGGTAAAGTCATTTTCTCTGATGAATCCCCTTTCTGATTGTTTGGGGCATCCAGAAAAAAGCTTGTCCGGAGAAGACAAGGTGAGCGCTACCATCAGTCCTGTGTCATGCCAACAGTAAAGCATCCTGAGACCATTCATGTGTGCGGTTGCTTCTCAGCCAAGGGAGTGGGCTCACTCACAATTTTGCCTAAGAACACAGCCATGAATAAAGAATGGTACCAACGATGTGTTGGTACCATTCTTTATTCCGAGACCAACTTCTCCCAACCATCCAGGAACAATTTGGTGACGAACAATGCCTTTTCCAGCATGATGGAGCACCTTGCCATAAGGCAAAAGTGATAACTAAGTGGCTCGGGAAACAAACATTGATATTTGGGTCCATGGCCAGGAAACTCCCAAGACCTTATCCCATTGAGAATTTGTGGTCAATCCTCAAGAGGCGGGTGGACAAACAAAAACCCACACATTCTGACAATCTCCAAGCATTGATTATGCAAGAATGGGCTGCCATCAGTCAGGATGTGGCCCAGAAGTCAATTGACAGCATGCCAGGGCGGATTGCAGAGGTCTTGAAAAAAAGGGTCAACACTGCAAATATTGAGTCTGCATCAACTTAATGTAATTGTCAATAAAAGCCTTTGACACTTATGAAATGCTTGTAATTATACTTCAGTATTCTATAGTAACATCTGACCAAAATTTCTAAAGACACTGAAGCAGCAAACTTTGTGAAAATGTATATTTGTGTCATTCTCAAAACTTTTGGCCACGACTGTACAGTAAAGCACTTTGGGGAGCTGTAGTTAAAAAGAGCCAGCTCCATAACTGCTTCCCATTATCCTTTACAAGGCCTGCTAGGACTCTCCTCCTAGAATCACACAGTCAGCACAGAGCAAGTGTGTTTACCTCACAGCCAGGCTATCTGGCCTGAGAGGCTCCTCCACAGCGTGAAGCTAGCTGGGGCTGGGCAGGTCCTGACACGTAGACACTGGCTGCACCCAGCCAGGCATCTATCCACCCCTGAACTGACTGACTGCAGGCTAAACCTGGGACTCTGGATGCGTCCCAAACAACACTGTATCCCTATATGACTCTGGTCTAAAGTAGTGCACTATATACGGAAAAGGGAGTATTTTTCCATTTGGGACACACACACCTGGCTCTGGAGGACAGAGAGACAGGGAGACGGAGGCAAGCCAGAGCCCATCGAACCTGCAGGGCAGCACGGACAATTACAGCACACACATACAGAGAATAGAGAGAGGAGCGAGATCGTGCGCATCTTTCCCATTCCTTTGGGATTGAGGCCTGTAGACGTGACCTTGACATTAGACCACTTTTGAGGTCTGAAAAGACCAGATTAACTTTGAAGAGTGAACATATCCACATCGCCTTTATTAACAGAGACGGTAGGACACCAGATTAGAGTTGCATTTCAGGGACTTTCAATACATTTTCTGGTTCGCCCGAAATCCCGGTTTGAGGCTCCCCCAGAGTCAGGGAGAATAATCAGGATATCCAGAATCCTCCAACCAGGATTTCTGGAAAACCAGTGAATTTATTGAAAGATGAAAATGAATTTTGCAACCCTACACCAGACATGTGATCCAAGTCATGGCACCAATGTAACAAGTCAACTGGCCTTGATACACAAACCACCATCATACAAGGATCAATTCCTAAGACAGTAGCTCTGCCTGCAGCCATCGGGCTAGCCATGAACAACAGATCTTGGGTGATTGCAGCAGCCAAATGCATTGGCCTCCTACACACATACCCAGCACTTAAATCTCCTTCAACTCCATTATCTTCGGTGAAGAAACATCAAACATCTGGCAAAGCCAGCCCTATCCCTGCAAAGCCCTTTCACAGGTCCTCTTCCAACCCCACTCGGCTCAGTAACATTTCAGGCATAGCTTGTGTTTTCTACAAGCACCGAAGAGAGGGAGGGAGGGAGGGAGGGAGGGGAGTGGAAGGAGGGAGGGAGCCAGCGAGAGAACGAAAGAAAGGAGGGAGGGAGAGAGAGAAAGAATGAAAGGGAGAGGGAGAGAAAAGCAGAGTGAGAGAGAGAAAGAGAAAGGGAGCAGGTTTATTCTGGAACGTGTCTAAGGCACGCTGAGATTCTTAGCATGGCTTCGGGTGAAGTTGCAGCCCCAGGGGTGGAGGGCAGTGATGCCCGTGTTTTAGAGAAGCAGGAGGGATTATCAGGGGCTATTTCGGGCCTGTGGGCACAGTCTAGAGGGCTGGGCACCCCGGCAGTGGACCCATGCAGGTACAGATGAATACCCCTCGTTAGGGAGCCGTGTTATTTCACCGCCCAGTTGCAGCCAGATGGTCAGGATCTGTTTTCCTTGTAAAGCTTTGAGAGTTTTTTTTGTTGGTCTTTTGTTGGGTTGGGGGTGGGGTAACCCTCCCTCTGTTGGATAAGTGGCAGCCCAACGATGTGATCCTGATGGGAGGATGAGTGATGAACCTTGGTGTGTCTCAAATTGCACCCTATTGAGTTAACCTTTATTTTAGCAGGGTCTCTTTTGCAAAGGAGTGCACTACTTTTGACCAGGGCCCATTACAGGGAACCATTTGGGATGCTACCCTTCTCTGAAATATATTTTTTTTATAGTATGTTTTTGTATTAGCGTGATGTATTATTGACTATGACGTGTCTTTACGTAATAATATGATATACTCCCCGTCTGCCTGTTGTGGAATCAATCTCGCCCCAACGTCTCTATTTACATCATTCTCTGACGCATCACAGTAAACCGACTGTAGTTGTACCACGTGATATTGACAATGAGGGGTTACAGTCTGGGCGTAGGCTGGTGGGCTAATAAAGATGCCCATCCACCACAGGGTTCAGGTAAGGAGGAGACACGGGGTCCACCACAGACACTGTGAAGGCTTTTCATATCAAGTCTTCCATGGGTGAAAGGCTACATGCCAGTCATGCATTAAGGCCTGTATAGCATGAGATGAGTAGCATGAAGGAATGCATATAGGGTGCTCTGCATTTACCAGTGATCCAATCTTGGAGAATGCAGAACACCTTTTCCTTGGTTATAACGTGTGTTCACATAATAACAGTAAGAAGGAAGCTTTATGCGACAACTCATTGCATTTGTGTGTATTACGTGTGTTCTGCCAGATGAGAAAGACAGGTAAGTTAAGTGATGATTATTTTGATACATGAGCGGATGTGACTGTTAACCAATGCGTTTTAGTTTGACTTATAAACTGATCCTATAAACTCCTCACAAACTCTTTATTAAACAAGCCCTTTATTACACAAGCCCTTTATTAAACAAGCCCTTAATTAAAGTGAAGTGTTACTGCAATTAATTATCCCAAGGTTTACTCTGTTTCAACAAGCAGGAAATGTGATGTAGCTAGGCTACCATGGCCTGAGTTGTCATAGATTGTGGTTTCACACGTCGGCCTATTTAGACAATGAAAACGTGTAGGAAACGTGTGTAACCGGGGCTGCTTTTTGCATAATCTCATGGACACACCAGATTGTGTCCAGAAGTTTATATCACTCCGTATACTGGGATGCTTAAACCTGCAAGAAAGTGGTTAATAAGGGACTGTTTGAAAGGGAGTCATATAAACATTGCCTCATTTTTACAGGTAACATACTGTGAATTCTGTCTGAAGTACATTATAGAAATGTATAACCCAGGTATACATTATAGTACTGTGTAACCAAGGTGTACATTATAGTACTGTGTAACCCAGGTGAACATAATAGTACTGTGTAACCCATGTGTACATTATAGTACTGTGTAACCCATGTGTACATTATAGTACTGTGTAACCCATGTGTACATTATAGTACTGTGTAACCCATGTGTACATTATAGTACTGTGTAACCAAGGTGTACATTATAGTACTGTGTAACCCAGGTGAACATAATAGTACTGTGTAACCCATGTGTACATTATAGTACTGTGTAACCCATGTGTACATTATAGTACTGTGTAACCCATGTGTACATTATAGTACTGTGTAACCCAGGTGAACATAATAGTACTGTGTAACCCAGGTGAACATAATAGTACTGTGTAACCCATGTGTACATTATAGTACTGTGTAACCCAGGTGAACATAATAGTACTGTGTAACCCAGGTGAACATAATAGTACTGTGTAACCCAGGTGAACATAATAGTACTGTGTAACCCATGTGTACATTATAGTAGTGTAACCCAGGTGAACATAATAGCACTGTGTAACCCAGGTGAACATAATAGTACTGTGTAACCCATGTGTACATTATAGTACTGTGTAACCCAGGTGAACATAATAGTACTGTGTAACCCAGGTGAACATAATAGTACTGTATAACCCAGGTGTACATTATAGTACTGTGTAACCCAGGTGAACATAATAGTACTGTGTAACCCAGGTGAACATAATAGTACTGTATAACCCAGGTGTACATTATAGTACTGTGTAACCCAGGTGAACATAATAGTACTGTGTAACCCAGGTGTACATTATAGTACTGTGTAACTCATGTGTACATAATAGCACTATGTAACCCAGGAGAACATTAAAGTACTGTGTAACTCATGTGTACATAATAGTACTGTGTAACCCAGGTGTACATTATAGTACTGTATAACCCAGGTGAACATAGCAGTACTGTGTAACCCAGGTGTACATTATAGTACTGTATAACCCAGGTGAACATAGCAGTACTGTGTAACCCAGGTGTACATTATAGTACTGTATAACCCAGGTGAACATAGCAGTACTGTGTAACCCAGGTGTACATTATAGCACTGTGTAACTCAGGTGTACATTATAGTACTGTGTAACTCATGTGTACATAATAGCACTGTGTAACCCAGGTGTACATTATAGTACTGTGTAACTCATGTGTACATACTAGTACTGTGTAACACAGGTGCACATAATAGTACTGTGTAACTCAGTTGTACATAATAGTACTCTGTAACTCAGGTATACATGATAGTACTGTGTAATCCATGTGTACATAATAGTACTGTGTAACTCAGGTGTACATAATACTACTGTGTAACTCAGGTGTACATAACACTACTGTATAACCCAGGTGTACATAATAGTACTGTGTAACCCAGGTGAACATAATAGTACTGTGTAACCCAGGTGTACATAATAGTACTGTGTAACCCAGGTGAACATAATAGTACTGTGTAACCCATGTGTACATTATAGTAGTGTAACCCAGGTGAACATAATAGCACTGTGTAACCCAGGTGAACATAATAGTACTGTATAACCCAGGTGTACATAATACTACTGTGTAACTCAGGTGTACATAACACTACTGTATAACCCAGGTGTACATAATAGTACTGTGTAACCCAGGTGAACATAATAGTACTGTGTAACCCAGGTGTACATAATAGTACTGTGTAACCCAGGTGAACATAATAGTACTGTGTAACCCATGTGTACATTATAGTAGTGTAACCCAGGTGAACATAATAGCACTGTGTAACCCAGGTGAACATAATAGCACTATGTAACCCAGGTGTACATAATAGTACTGTGTAACCCAGGTGAACATAATAGTACTGTGTAACCCAGGTGTACATAATAGCACTATGTAACCCAGGTGAACATAATAGTACTGTGTAACCCAGGTGTACATTATAGTACTGTGTAACCCAGGTGTACATAATAGTACTGTGTAACCCAAGTGTACATAATAGTACTGTGTAATACATGTGTACATTATAGTACTGTGTAACTCATGTGTACATTATAGTACTGTGTAACTCAGGTGTACATTATAGTACTGTGTAACCCAGGTGTACATGATAGTACTGTGTAACTCAGGTGTACATGATAGTACTGTGTAACTCAGGTGTACATGATAGTACTGTGTAACTCAGGTGTACATGATAGTACTGTGTAACCCAGGTGTAACCCATCCCTTATATGCCAGGCTGTGAATACATAGAAACAGTCAGAGTAGAAGAGAAACAGTTTGAGCAGAGAAATATAGGATGGCATCATGGCAAATTCACTGTACTGTAGGCTAGGACTGTGGAATCTGGCTGTAGCAAAGCAGACTGCAAGTAGCTATTTCAGGAAGAGTTCCACCATAGAAATAGTATTAGAACACCACTACCTCCTAAGACCCAACTTATCTCTGGCTACATGTGCATGTGTAGGTTACTCCACGTGCATTTCTAGTGCTACTGTCTGTGGTGACCTGGCCCTAATCCATTTGAACTTTTCAGGAATCACAGGTTCTCCTTTGTAATCTAATCAAATGTTACATTTGGCAGATGGGGACATTGACATTCGGTTTAGTAGAAATCACAACATACTGAACAAGCTTCAACAAACACTCCATGACTAGTTGACAGTTGTTGGGGTCAAAGTACAAAGTCCAAATTGCCAATCAATGTGGCATTATTTACCTTCTGTCTCCTCTCTCATGTTATCCAATTAAATAGGAATGTTTTGGGATTTCTGTGTGAAACACAAGCTGGGAATGTTATTTCAGGGTATAATCAAGCATACAGTATGTCTTACAGTATAGGCTTGCTTATACAGTGTAAGATATGTTATACAGGAATAATATTGTTAGGTAAGGGGGTCTATTGGATTACAACAAGGGCCCAATAAGTCAACACATGGAGGTCAATAAGTCAAACTAGTCCAGTGCAGTTCTGGTTGTTGTTGGAGACTGATGGATGATACTACCTGCAAACGTTTATTTCATTTGTGATTAGGACATATAGCCCAAAGCCAAATATAGGCTTATAGCATTTGCAGCTCAATTTGGTACATATTAAAGGCAAAAGTACCTTGATAAAATTGTGTTATAAAAGTGTTATAACTGTGTAATAACAAATAATTCAAATAAATAGGCGTTTTAGAGCTGGTTAATTACAGTTTAAGTGTTTCTATGAGCAAATGGACGCCAAAATCATTAGCTTAGACTGCTGCGAATTAAATAAATCACAAAACGGTCCATGCTAAGGGCTGTAAGCCAATGACAGTGCAATTATTCATTAACGCCTACTAATGACCATACTTCCCGAACTTCCTCTCTGTTCCATTATAACATTGTAAATGTATCAAGCTTGTTGAAACTGACCGCTAAATTGTTCCCGGTGCTCCTGGCTCCCCGTGGGCTCGGTGACCACTTTGTGTCCGCACAGCCCCAGCCCCTGGACCAGCTGCTCGAGAGGCAGATCGGAGTCCGGCTTCGGGTAACACCGGAGCCCGCTGGAGCATCTCGGGGTGTACACGCCGCATAACTCGCCCTCTTGACGGGCGCACACCGGGCAGCAACCGCAGCCCGGTTCGCGCACTATCTCTGCACAGGTCTCGGTGAGCTTCGGGCACGCAGCCTGACGTTCGGCGGTGCAACTCGGGCAACGGAAGACCATCTCCGCGAAAGAAGCGCTCACGAAAGCCACCGACAGCAGCAGCAAGCTGCAGCCTGAATACGATATCATTCTCGGCATGGAACTTCTTGTCATTTAGTGAGGCGCTGGAACGCAACTCCAGGTAAAATAACTGTGCATGCGAACAGGTGAAGCCAGCGGCTGGGTTGAGTTCTGCAGGGTCCTACCAACGGCAGGATTAACTGACAGCTCGTCAGACCAGTGGTGCGTATGGAAGAGCAGCAGGCAAACCCGAACAGGCAATTTTGTGCTATGACGAAAATATTATATAGCCTCTTAAGTGTTCATGCACAAGTATACCTAAGACCAGTCCAAATAACTTGTTATTTTGTAGTCAACTTACATTATGGTACTCAGCCAGGTGTCTCTGGCCAACTGTTGATGAGGCCTGTATATAGATAGATTTGGTGATTTATTAAAACAAGCAGAAACAACTGTCAGACAAACCCAAACACACATAGGCTACACTGAAGTCATGCCCTATAAACCTTCTATTTAAAATTATTCTGAACAATGGAAACTAAGAAATGTAAATCCAAGATAGTATCCTCATTATAGGCTATGTAGCTATTTGTAATAGTACTATTGTTGGAAATGTGCAAAAAAATACACTGTACAATAGGGAAAGGCAAGAAGAGAATGTTCTATGTGGAAGTATCATGCAACTCAATGGAGGAAAACGAGGCAGCATTCCCTTGGCTGGGCCTGAGACTGAGAGAGGCAATATTACATACTGTAGCATGTTTATTTTTATCAGCATGCTCCCTCTCCCAGAAAATAAAGAAATAAATAAACATAAACAAAAAGCGTTCCTTCCATGTCCATTGCCACTTAATGAAAGCCCTGCCCAGAGGCTGCATGCCATTCCCTACCTGGTGGGCGCTGTGTATGTTGCCTATTGATCAGCTGGGGCCAGGCGCTGAGGTGTCGTGCTTACATACCAAACAGGCTCCCATTAACCTGTCCAGTGAGTGCGGTGGTTGCCCTGGAGACTAATTGCTGTTTATTTAAGGGCACAGAAATAAACATTGCATATATACTGTAACCATACTCTCCAGCCAGGCAGGGAGTCACAGATATAAATGTGGATTATTTTGTTTTGTGGGTGCCCTCTGATTTCATGGTATTTCACCTATTTATGGTCGGTATCCCGGCTTGCCTTGAGGGTGGACGTGAGGAGAAAGGGCCCTTCTGAAGGGGCCAGTATCTTGGGGGACATCTGGATGATGCTGGGGGTGTTTGCGTAGAACCTCATATGTCATTTTATAAAAAGCAACATTGGGGAGGAGAAGCAGAGAAGGCCTGGTTTATAAACAAGGCCTGGGGCTAGAGTTTGTCCAGTGTCTGGGGACGGCCACCAGGTAATGGGGTAACAGGCCACAGTATCTGGCCAGCGGTTATTGCAATGCCATTCCCATCAAGTTCAGCTACCTAAAATTCCCCCCAGAATTATTAAGTCAATATACACACTAGATAAAGTACAGGTCCACATTGATAGCGAGCGCTGGGTGAGATCTCCTCATGCAGTGAATGAATACATTATCTGTTTCAATGCATATGTAAAGAGCTATAGTTAATTTCAATATGTGTATGTAGGCATTTCACTGTTAGTCCACACCTGTTGTTAACGAAGCATGTGACGAATAACATTTGATTGATATGAAGTGAAACATTACAACACTGAGCAGAAATCCCTTGGATTAGAAAAGGGCATATTTCCGATATGGGCCTAGCACAGTTGGATGACCTGTTTATATTTGTTTATATTAGAACATTATCCTGGCTATACTGACTATAACGTATTAGAACAGTATCCTGGCTATACTGACTATAACGTATTAGAACAGTATCCTGGCTATACTGACTATAATGTATTAGAACAGTATCCTGGCTATACTGACTATAACGTATTAGAACAGTATCCTGGCTATACTGACTATAACGTATTAGAACAGTATCCTGGCTATACTGACTATAACGTATTAGAACAGTATCCTGGCTATACTGACTATAACGTATTAGAACAGTATCCTGGCTTTAATGACTATAATGTATCAGAACAGTATCCTGGCTATACTGACTATAACGTATTAGAACAGTATCCTGGCTTTAATTACTATAATGTTTAAGAACAGTATCCTGGCTTTAATGACTATAATGTAAAAAACAGTATCCTGGCTTTAATGACTATAATGTATAAGAACAGTATCCTGGCTTTAATGACTATAATGTATTAGAACAGTATCCTGGCTATACTGACTATAATGTATTAGAACAGTATCCTGGCTATACTGACTATAACGTATTAGAACAGTATCCTGGCTTTAATGACTATAATGTAAAAAACAGTATCCTGGCTTTAATGACTATAATGTATTAGAACAGTATCCTGGCTATACTGACTATAATGTATTAGAACAGTATCCTGGCTATACTGACTATAACGTATTAGAACAGTATCCTGGCTATACTGACTATAACGTATTAGAACAGTATCCTGGCTTTAATGACTATAATGTATAAGAACAGTATCCTGGCTTTAATGACTATAATGTATAAGAACAGTATCCTGGCTATACTGACTATAACGTATTAGAACAGTATCCTGGCTTTAATGACTATAATGTATAAGAACAGTATCCTGGCTTTAATGACTATAATGTATAAGAACAGTATCCTGGCTTTAATTACTATAATGTTTAAGAACAGTAGCCTGGCCTGATCCCTGTGTTTGTATTGTGATGAATTGTGACCTGAGGTTTACTGACTCACATGTTATATTTTACTAGTGAGGTTTCTCTCTCTCTCTGACATACAGTACAGTACAGTACAGTACAGTACAGTACAGTACAGTACGCTGCTACAACAGAACCAAGAAAGCTTTAATCCAACCTGCCAAAGCCTTCTAACAGGCCTGATTTGTTCAGGGCTAAAAGTAAACAGTACTGGTTCACTTGCAACAATGAAAACAAGCCCTTCGAATGCAGTGAAGACAAAAGGGACAGTGATATACTCCTTTGACCTTGTTCTGGAAGAAGAAAAGCCTTGACTTGACATGTCCCGATCCTGAATCACCCCTCCGTCCTCTGCCAATTATGAGCCAATAGAGGAATCGTTTCACAACCATGTTGTATTTACATGTAGCCTACTGTGCAAAATACCACAAAGGAGGAGGAGGTTTTCCGTAGCCTGGTCCCAGATATTTTTGTGCTGTTTTGCCAACCCTTTTCGTCAGTGTCACACCAAAAAAATAGCCCAAACAGATGTGGGACTAGGCTAGGTTTTAGGCTAGGTTCCAGGCTAGGTTTCAGGCTAGGTTTCAGGGTAGGTTCTAGGCCAGGTTCCAGGAGTTCCAGGCTAGGTTCCAGAAGTTCCATGCTAGATTACCTGTGCTTGCTGGGGGATAGTCAGGTATTGTTCTTCCATTTTGAGAGCAGCGTTTGTACAGTGAAGGAGCATGGTTTATTTAGTGTGTTGATTAGACTTAATTGACATTCATTTGACTGAGTCACTGATTGGATAAATAGAGAAATGGTGAGGATTGTGGACAACTTTTTATTCTCAGATCTATGGGCCAATATAAACGTAATCCAACACTTCATACACACAAAGACATCTAAACATCTAAACATAACCTAAGCATTGTGTATTTGTTTACTTCTGTCACCATATGATCATACATTGAGAATCCCCAACAGAAGATGGGAGACTGAATGGTCTAAACTGAAATGGAAAATCAAGGTCACACAATTAGAGATTTTTTTAGAAGACATTTCCACCCATAAAAATGCAACCAACTAATCCACAATGTTAAGTTGGTCCATGTTTTCCATAACATAAATCATGTTGCTTGATTTTAATGCAATGCCAAAAATCAGAGAATTTGAAACAGTCACAACATGCTTTCAGTGCATGCTTGGTCTGCAAAGAACCTTTCCTGCCAGAGCATCTCAGTGGATGGAACTGTTTACCAAATTACCGTACATAAATCCTTACATGGAAACATCCCCAGTCCCGAATGGAAAAAGATTGTCTTGTGTGTGCGTGTTACCTAGCAACAAGACATGAATGGTACAGGCTTAAATTAGATAAACCACTTAGTTTTGGACATTTGGTATAAAAGGTGGAAACTCAAAGGATCCCGCAAAGGAATTGGTAGTAGGCCTATTTGTAAAAACGCTTACTTTACTTAATTACTCCCAATTACAGATTTGTTAAAAGTCTTTAGTAGGCTAAACGATACTATTTTGCGTGCCTTGCATAGTTACATCTAGCTACTTCTTGCAGTGTTGAAAACGGTGTATTGTCCTTCCACTCCATTGTAAAGATAACATCCAGAACATTTTAAAAGGGCGATAAAGCATACCAGATAGATGTGCTGAGTGTTCTCAGAATGCACTTAATAAAGATGAACAAATGAGCAAATTGGAAATGCCCCATTGCGTTGTCACTGTCATAAAGTAAATATTGTTGATCCCCTATGATTTGATCCTGCTTCTTGAGGTAGGGAGCCATCTAGTGGTGGCTATGGCCAAGAAATCAGACTGAATCTGAAATTTGAATCATATTTTGTACATGCACACGATTTTTTTTTTAGAGATGTCTCGCTAATTTATAATATTTCACTATCCATTGATTAGCACAAGTTACGAAAACGCCTGTTTCTGCTTTTTGAAATTTGGTTTCTCCGGGCCACTGTATATTTTTTTCGAAACTTCCTCACGTGACATCAGTCCAAGTGAAGATGTCAACATCGACAACAGAGTACACTTGAAGTTATTTGATTGATGCTTTTGTCGTATTGCTGGCAATCGGAAGGGAATGACGGTGTTGACCACTGCTTGATTGTCACATAAGATAGCTAAGGTATGTTGTTGTTTCAAGAAATAGTCTATGGAACGTTATCCAAGACAAGCTACAACAGCTAGCTAGAGATAGATTCGTGTTGGCTTTGTGAGTAGCCCAGTTTAACGTTCACAAGCAACTGCAGGTCCTGCATTGCAATGTACTCTACATAGGTAGCTAATAAGCTAGCTGGTATTTAACCAGTATCCTACAAGTTAGCTTCCATCATCTCTATACTGTAAGTTGAGAACGTATTTTTATTTTAACAATTTGTGGTATTGTTTGGGTTGTTTGCACGTGTCACATTTCCCCAGCATCATCTGTCTCGGGCTTCTCATCTATTTTATGGTGCATTGTTTACTTGCAGGATGGCTGGATGTCACAGTGGCCAATCCACCCTTGTCAACAGCTTGGCCACTCTGCTTCGGAATCATGGTATAGTAACATCACCACCGTCTCTTAATCATGTCTGTCTCCCAAAACATATTCTAGACATAGCCCCTGTTATCCCAGACCTGCTAATCGGTTCTTTTGACTTTGTTAGAAATTATTAGGGCCTCATAGCTATACTGTAGCTACATGCTTAATATATTTTATGTTGCATTATAGCGGCTGGTTTTAAGTGGTGTGTCACCATTGTCTCTCCTCTCTCCAGGTGCATCTGTGCTGGACGGCAGCAGTACCCTGACTCTACAGGCAGACTCTCTGCAGCACCTAGGTCGTTTGTTTGAGCAGTACCTCCTCTCCAGGACTCACCAACATGGCTTCCTGGCTCTGCCCTCACACCCTGCTGACACCGCCTCCCTGCTGCAGCTCCAGTTCCTGTTCGACGTGCTGCAGAAGACTGTCTCCCTCAAGGTGTGTGTGTGTGTGTGTGTGTGTGTGTGTGTGTGTGTGTGTGGCCTGCTCTATTTGGGAACAGTTTTGTAATAGATGTATGCATAACTTGCTCAGCACTTCATAAATGTTCCAATTTAAAGTGAATTATGTCGACATCTGAGGGATTTTCATTGAGCCACCAGGTGGAGCTATAGCATTCTGTATAATGTTCTTTGGCCTTTGGTTTTTCATTCCTAGCTCATCAATCCACCTGGGTCGAGGCTTCAGTCAGTGGTCAAGATCTTTCCTTTCAAGTCTCTCAAGTCCTTAGAGGTATGGGAGGAAAATGTGTGCGCTTCTCCTTTGTAACAAAACAGTACACATTTTGTATATAGATGAATCTGTCTTACTCTGGGCCTGTTCTGTCTCCCAGTTGAAGCGTATTCCTCCTCACTGTCTGGAGGACCTGAGGGGAGTCTACTCTCAGTTAGAGGTCTTCACCTGCTCCAGGAGCCTCAGTTCCCTGGAGGTAACACACACACACACTTCACCGTTTCTCTTTCTGAATAACGGACCCCTTTGTGTTGGAGTTTGAGCCAGTGTTATTGTTGCAGGAGCTACTGTCTCTGTGTGGGGGAGACCTCAGCTCTGCACTGCCCTGGCTGGAGCTGCACACCCTCAACTTCAGCTACAACGCTATAGTCTGCCTGGATGAGTCACTGGTAAGATACTCACACATGCTCCTGCTCACTGGTTTATTTATTCACTGACTTTGACTTTTTCATGTGAATCACTTTTTTTAGCCATGTTTTAATGTGAGTCACTCTGCCTTTTTTTTTTTAGAGTTTACTGAATGTTCTGAAGTCTCTGGATCTTAGTCACAATAAAATCCAGGAGTGTGCTGACTTTCTCAAGGTATTTCTGGATAGGTTTTGTGTCTGTGTGTTGAGAGGGGGTCAGAGTTGGAGACATGCAGTAAGTTACTGCACTGGGCTATCTCCATATCTACTGTCGCTCTCTCCTCCTCCTCTCTCAGCCTCTGAGTGAGCTAGAGCACCTCAACCTGGGCTATAACAATCTCCAGAGAGCACCAACGCTGGGTTTGAGCTCCAGAGCCAAACTCCTCACTCTCATCCTCAGAAACAACGAGCTGGAGACCATCAACGGTACTGTAACACCCCTGATAGACACCATCTGGTCACGCTATAATGAATGATAGTATGGGGGTTTCTCTACGGAAAATGTGATATTTCAAAAAAATGTTTTACCACAGCCCTAATATTGATATTATCCCTAAACGTATGCTAAAAATCATCAATACCAAATAGTTAGCAATAGTATTCCATCTGCAAACTCCCTCAAGACTACCTGCTTATGTACAACCCCTTGAACTGACCTCTATCAGTATTGGAACAGAGAGGGACTTCAGACAATCAAAGCCTTGGACAAGACAAGGACATTAGCCAATCAAAGCCTTGGATCTGTTTACACCCTTGTGTCCACAAACAGTTGGGGGTTATAGATTAACAGGAAGCTAGGAATATATTAATATACTGGCATACTCCAGCGTTTGTTTGCCAGTACTGCCTATCTGCCCATCTCTCTCGGCCAACCGTCTCCCTATTGTTCAGTGTACTCTCTAAGAAGTCTCTGTTAGTCTTGGATGGCTGACTCTGTCCCCGTCTCAGTATGAGATGCCTAGATGTCTGATTTGTGTGCGTGTGTGTGTGACTGTGACCCTATGCAGGAGTGGAGCAGTTGTCGTCCCTACAGCACCTGGACTTGGCCTACAACCTGCTACTGGATCACTCCCAGCTGGCTCCTCTGTCTATGCTGCACAGTCTCAACATGGTGAAGGAGAGAGAACTTAGAAGTGTGCTTATCAGTAGTTTACTGTGTGACAGCCTCTGTGTTATCCCAGACCCGCTGACCTGTAGCTCCTGTGTTATCCCAGACCCACTGACCTGTAGCCTCAGTGTTATCCCAGACCCTCTGACCTGTAGCCTCGGTGTTATCCCAGACCCGCTGACCTGTAGCCTCTGTGTTATCCCAGACCCACTGACCTGTAGCCTCTGTGTTATCCAAGACCCACTGACCTGTAGCCTCAGTGTTATCCCAGACCCGCTGACCTGTAGCCTCAGTGTTATCCCAGACCCGCTGACCTGTAGCCTCTGTGTTATCCCAGACCCGCTGACCTGTAGCCTCAGTGTTATCCCAGACCCTCTGACCTGTAGCCTCTGTGTTATCCCAGACCCGCTGACCTGTAGCCTCTGTGTTATCCCAGACCCGCTGACCTGTAGCCTCTGTGTTATCCAAGACCCGCTGACCTGTAGCCTCAGTGTTATCCCAGACCCGCTGACCTGTAGCCTCAGTGTTATCCAAGACCCGCTGACCTGTAGCCTCAGTGTTATCCCAGACCCGCTGACATGTAGCCTCAGTGTTATCCCAGACCCGCTGACCTGTAGCCTCAGTGTTATCCCAGACCCGCTGACCTGTAGCCTCTGTGTTATCCCAGACCCGCTGACCTGTAGCCTCAGTGTTATCCCAGACCCGCTGACCTGTAGCCTCTGTGTTATCCCAGACCCGCTGACCTGTAGCCTCTGTGTTATCCCAGACCCGCTGACCTGTAGCCTCAGTGTTATCCCAGACCCGCTGACCTGTAGCCTCCGTGTTATCCCAGACCCGCTGACCTGTAGCCTCCGTGTTATCCCAGACCCGCTGACCTGTAGCCTCTGTGTTATCCCAGACCCGCTGACCTGTAGCCTCCGTGTTATCCCAGACCCGCTGACCTGTAGCCTCTGTGTTATCCCAGACCCACTGACCTGTAGCCTCTGTCTCTTCTTAGCTGAATCTGAAGGGCAACCCACTCTTCTTCCTGAAGACCCACAGAACATGCACTGTCCGCCACCTCTCCCCCAAGGCTGCCTACCTCAGAGTGAGTGAGAGGGGGAGGGAGGGAGAAAAATCGGAAAGCTGAATTTGGACCCAGTCTTTTTTTCATGATCCTCTGTCTCCTCGAGTTTAATATTGTCTCTCGCCTCTAGCTCAGACTGGACAGCAGCCCTCTCTCCTCCTCAGAGTTGTCAGTGAGTAGGCCCTGCTGTGGGTCAGCAGGCATATACTCGACACTTCTCCAGTCTTGTTGGGTCACTTGTTGATGTGCACTTTAAGTCCTTTTGTGGGATTCGCCACTTTTGTACCAGATAGTCTTAACATGGGACCGCCCCCCTCCCCCACCTTCACAGGTGCTACCCAAACCGGGACAGCTGATTGGGAAGCACCAGTCCCAGGCCTCGCCCTTGATCACCAGGGCTCCAGAACGGGGTAACCAGGAAGTAGTGTCCAGCGGGGGCGGGGAGTTGAGTGACAGCCTGTCGGTCAGCGAGGTGGGAGTGACACGACAACGCAAGAAGAAAGCCAAAGTAAGTCAGCTACACAGCTCACTGAAAGGCGGGTGGTCTGTCCCCACGGGGTAAGGGGGGCTCTAGGGGGTGTCTACGGGGTAAGGGGGGGACTAGGGGTAAGGGGGGGACTAGGGGTAAGGGGGGGACTAGGGGGTGTCTACGGGGTAAGGGGGGGACTAGGGGGTGTCTACGGGGTAAGGGGGGGACTAGGGGGTGTCTACGGGGTAAGGGGGGACTAAGGGGTGTCTACGGGGTAAGGGGGGGACTAGGGGCTGTCTACGGGGTAAGGGGCTAGGGGGTGTCTACGGAGTAAGGGGGTGTCTACGGGGCTAGGGGGTGTCTACGGGGTAAGGGCTAGGGGGTGTCTACGGGGCTAGGGGGTGTCTACGGGCTAGGGGGTGTCTACGGGCTAGGGGGTGTCTACGGGCTAGGGGGTGTCTACGGGCTAAGGGGGTGTCTACGGGGTAAGGGGGTGTCTACGGGGTAAGGGGGCTAGGGGGTGTCTACGGGGCTAGGGGTGTCTAAGGGGTAAGGGGCTAGGGGGTGTCTACAAAGTAACGGGGGGACTAGGGGGTGTCTACGGGGTAAGGGGGTGTCTACGGGGTAAGGGGCTAGGGGGTGTCTACGGGGCTAGGGGGTGTCTACGGGGTAAGGGGCTAGGGGGTGTCTACGGAGTAACGGGGGGACTAGGGGGTGTCTACGGGGCAAGGGGGTGTCTACGGGGCAAGGGGGTGTCTACGGGGCTAGGGGGTGTCTACGGGGTAAGGGGCTAGGGGGTGTCTGTGGGCTAGGGGGTGTCTACGGAGTAAGGGGGTGTCTACGGGGTAAGGGCTAGGGGTGTCTACGGGGCTAGGGGGTGTCTACGGGGTAAGGGGCTAGGGGGTGTCTACGGGGTAAGGGGGCTAGGGGGTGTCTACGGGGTAAGGGGGTCTAGGGGGTGTCTACGGGGTAGGGGGTGTCTACAGGCTAGGGGGTGTCTACGGGGTAGGGGATGTCTACAGGCTAGGGGGTGTCTAAGGGGTAAGGGGGTGTCTACGGGGTAACGGGGGGACTAGGTGGTGTCTACGGGGTAAGGGGTTGTCTACGGGGTAAGGGGGTGTCTACGGGGTAAGGGGGTCTAGGGGGTGTCTACGGGGTAGGGGGTGTCTACAGGCTAGGGAGTGTCTAAGGGGTAAGGGGGGTGTCTACGGGGTAACGGGGGGACTAGGTGGTGTCTACGGGGTAAGGGGGTGTCTATGGGGTAAGGGGGTGTCTACGGGGTAAGGGGGTGTCTATGGGGTAAGGGGGTGTCTACGGGGTAAGGGGGTGTCTACGGGCTAGGGGGTGTCTACGCGGTAAGGGGGCTAGGGGGTGTCTACGGTGTAAGGGGGTCTAGGGGGTGTCTACGGGGTAAGGGGCTAGGGGGTGTCTACGGGGTAAGGGGGTGTCTACGGGGTAAGGGGCTAGGGGGTGTCTACGGGGTAAAGGGGTGTCTACGGGGTAAGGGACTAGGGGGTGTCTACGGGGTAAGGGGGTGTCTACGGGGTAAGGGGCTAGGGGGTGTCTACGGGGTAAAGGGGTGTCTACGGGGTAAGGGGCTAGGGGGTGTCTACGGGGTAAGGGGCTAGGGGGTGTCTACGGGGTAAGGGGGTATCTACGGGGTAAGGGGCTAGGGGGTGTCTACGGGGTAAGGGGGTGTCTACGGAGTAAGGTTAATTTGGAATGAACAAATCAATACAGGCAGAGGAGAAGGACCATGTGTCTGGAATGTCGTGTGTATAATATATATATCTATGTTGTTTCAGAGTAAGGTGAGGGTGAGACGGGCTAGCATCTCAGAGCCCAGTGACTATGAACCCAGACCACAGTCCTCTATACAAGGTAAACTGTTCGTGTGTGTGTGTGTGTGTGTGTGTGTGTGTATATATAGATAGATATCTCTAAAAACCTCCTCTCTATTTCAGACATCATTCTCCCTCACCAGAAGGAGATTGAACGCATGGACAGTTTCAGGGACCAACTGGGTGAGGATTGGCTGCGCTACCAGCATCACCTAGAAGGGGCGCCAATCGCCACCCTAGACAAGGCGGACAGGCCAACTCCTCCACACCTCACCAACAGTCTCCGTGCCACCCCCTCCCCAACCAACAACAGCCCTGTCCAGGCAAGCCCCGCCACCTTTAAGCCCTCTTCTCCAGAGCTGGAAGTCCCGGAGGTTCTACCCCCACCACTTCTCTCGTCTGAGCCCAAGGAGGAGGCCTCAGACTGGGATGCAGATCTGGAGACAGAGTCCACCCTCCAGTGGCCTGACCACAGCCTCGGGCACACAGAGTCCATCCTGGAGACTACTATGGCAGAGGGACTGGGTCAGGGGTTAGAGGGTCCACCAGTGACACCCACGGACACCAGAGAAGAAGAGGAGGAGGACTTGGGAGGTAGGAGCACTTCAGAACTAGCAGTAACACACCTGATTGAAGTAGACAACTTATCATCCAGCCCTCAACTAGTCCAGCCAGCTGTGCTAGAGTGGGAATACAACCAAAATGTGCAAAGACTGGGGGGTTCCAAAGGAACTGATTGGGCAACGCTGAGCCAACCTTTGACCTCTCTTTCGTCTGTCTCTAGTTGACCTGTGTCACCCCCTGCTTGTGGGAGTACTATCATCATCAGAAGAGGAGGAGGAGGAGGGGCTGAGGAGGAAGAACAGGGCCCAGTGTCCAGTGTTCCTCAGGGTCAAGCCAAGACATGTCCTGGAGGTGGACATGAGCAGGGGTCAGTTGCAGGCCCGGCTAGAGTTGGACAGTCTGGGGAGGTTCACCATGTCCCAGGTCACCTGGACTGAGAGGGTGAGGAGCGGGAGGGATGATGATGGGGGGGGGGGGATGGAAGGAGGGAGATGGTGGGGGAGGGATGATGGGGTATGGTGGGGGAGGGAGGCATGGTTGGGGAGGGGAATTATGCTGAGAGGAAGGGGGGTGATTTATTTTTGTTGTTGCCTGAAATGATGAAAGAAGTATATGTTTTGTATTTGTTCTAAAGATAGTTCTCTCTCTAGGAGGTGGAGCGAACTCTTCCTGCGGTAGAGCTTCACTTCCGTTACATCAGCAGAGAGAGGAGGAGGAGACGCTATGTTATGCTGGATGATGACCCCCAGGAGGCACTGCAGGTAACACAATAGGGATGTGACAAATGGAAAATGCTCTTACCGGTTAAACAGACATTTTTTTAAGTCCATTTTCCATTTAAACTCCACGTGAATTCACAATGCAGCTACTCTGCTGCTAGCAACGCTTTGGGTCTCACAGTACGTCCCTGTCAGATGGTTAAGCATCGCACCTGTACTACCATTACTCTACCTCAACTCCACAAAGTCTGCATTTCCTTCTCATTAAACTTGTGAAAGTATTGCCATACAGGACTATGCTGCTGTCGCTTGTCTTTCTCTGCCATTTTGCGAACTGTTAACGATGGTGACGTAGTGTTTTGAGAGTGTCGACTCCAATAGAATTGATACCTCGTCTCCTTGCACGTCGACTCCCGGTGTTGACTCCCATTTCTGAGTTTCAAGATTGACTCCTAAGATTCAGTATTCTTGGAACGGAGGAGACTGATTAGTTGCCGTACTTCTGAGAACACAAACAATCGCATCTTTCATAGCGAGGGACCGACAGAGAGAGAGGAGAGGGGCACAGTATCGGTAGGTCGGCCACCAGGCAGACGGAGTCAGAACCGTGCACTAGACCTATCTATCTGCAATCAAAAACAGCATTCTATTGCGAGATACTGCGTCTTGCAATTTCTTGGCTTGCAACTTCAGTAAAGCGGGGCCCATCAATGAATAGGTTTGGATGTTCTACACGCAGCAGACCGGAGACTGATCACACACTCACATCATTAGCGAAGAGAAAGATCAGGGGGGTAGTCATTAGTCCAAACAGTTGTAAAACGTCCACAAGGCTGTGGTCAGTACTCCTACAGATCAGGCCTTGCTCAATAGGCCCAATGATATCTATCTTGTTGTTTGTGTGTTTTACGTAAGCAGCCATTGGAATGTTCTGTATTCTGAATGTTCTGTTTTCTTGTTTGGACTTGCATGTGGGTACAATACAAATTTGAAGTAGCCAGTCATCATACAACTGTTCTATCGGAAAATACAAGGACTGTTATTAAAGTTTCAAAGAATGTCTTGGAAAATACATGATTGTAAATACGGCGGGTGTTGTTGCTAGGCACTGACAGATGTCCTGTCGCGGGTGGTGGAGGAGAATGAGCGGCGAGTCATGGAGGGTCGTCCCAGCTGTGTCCGCCTGCAGTGTCTTCGCTGTGGGTCAGAGTTCACACAGCGGGGAGGGAAGGAGCAGGAGGACGGAGGGAGATTGAGAGGATGGACAGGACTGGAAGAGCAGGAGGAGGAGTGGAAGAACAAGTGCAGAGAAGATGGATTGGGTGAGAGAGGCACACTTGTACAGGAACACGCATGCTAGGGACTGGCACGGTTATTCAAATATTACAATATCCAAACCAATGTCAGTATTCCATTTTTTTCTTCTCTCTCCCTCTGTGCCCCACACACACACACACACACAGACCATCTCTCACACACACATAGACCATCACACAGACAGACCATCACACAGACACACACACACAGATCATCACACACTCACCATCACTCTCACCCAATCTGGATATCTGAAAAAAGATCATGATATTATTTGAATACTGAAATCATTTCAAATGCCCATACTTAACACATGGACACACCCACATACAGTCATGCATGCAAACATACAGGTAACTGCCAAAATAAAGGAAACACTTGGGTAAATGAGTGATAAAAGTATATTGAATGCAGGTGCTTCCACACAGGTGTGAAATTAACCAATAAAATATCCCATCATGCTTAGGGTCATGTATAGAAATGCCCATTATTTTGGTTACCATGGCTAGAAGAAGATATGAGTGACTTTGAAAGAGGTGTCGCAAAGGAGCACAGGGGGTGTAAAGGGTGGGTGTCTGTCACCAGATCTCAACCCAATCAAAAACGTATGTAGGGCTGGGCGACTTATATTGAATGAATTTGATTAATTCAGATGTATGTTTTCGCAGGATATGCCTGTATTGCAAGAATCAAGTTTTTATAAGAGTTTTTATGAGCGTTTTATGTCTGCTTGTTCTCATATATTTTTGGTCTCGTCTCCTTCGCTCCTCTGTGCTGTGTGCACCTTCCTATTTACACCAGAGATCTGTATATAATGACGAGATGCTTATGTCTCCACCCTAACAATTCAGTCGTTGTCCAAAATTCTGGAAGGCAGGCGACAAGCTTAGATCCAAAATAACCCCATAGAAATGCAGATTTTGGTGAGAGTGAAACCTCTTGCTTCGCATCTTCCTCTCTGTTTACACACCCCAAGCCCCTTCCCCTGCCACTCACAACAACAAAGATGGGAGATCACTTCCTCCTCTGATAATCGGTTACAACTCGCTATTTGCATTTGAGACTTAGTCCAACAGAATCTGTTATGTGGAAACCGAAAACACATTGAGACATTTTACTGTAATAGAGAAGCTAACCTGTCTCAACTCCTCAAATTGCGTGCAGAGGAGACACTATGAAAACAAGAGTATCGATGAACATTGATTCTGGAAAATGAATGCTCAGTTTGGTACCACGTTCCGCTAGCAGCGTTTTATTCAAAGACCGTTATATTTGCTGTCTAGTCTGTTTTATAAATGTGCAATAAGCATAAAGCACAATTACGTAAGGAATTGGAAACTCGTTCTCATAGCTGTCTAGTCTGTTTTATAAATGTGCAATAAGCATAAAGCACAATTACATAAGGAATTGGCAACTCGTTCTGAGAAATATGATGGGCCACTTGATTTCAACATCTGAACAAAGTGGACAGGCTAGCATGCTGTTCAAACAATTGGAAATGGACAGAAGGGTGTTTTATAACAATTCAACTGTTTTACCTTGTTGGCTCGCAAATAAACTCAGCAAAAAAAGAAACGTCCCTTTTTCAGGACCCTGTCTTTTAAAGATAATTTGTAAAAATCCAAATAACTTCACAGATCTTCATTGTAAAGGGTTTAAACACTGTTTCTCATGCTTGTTCAATGAACCATAAACAATTAATGAACATGCACCTGTAGAACAGTCGTTAAGACACTAACAGCTTACAGACGGTAGGCAATTAAGGTCACAGTTATGAAAACTTAGGACACTAAAGAAGCCTTTCTACTGACTCTGGAAAAACACCAAAAGAAAGATGCTCAGGGTCCCTGCTCATCTGTGTGAATGTGCCTTAGGCTTGCTGCAAGGAGGCATGAGGACAGCAGATGTGGCCCAGGCAATAAATTGCAATGTCCGTACTGTGAGACTCCTAAGACAGCGCTACAGGGAGAAAGGGCGGACAGCTGATCATCCTCGCAGCGGCAGACCACGTGTAACAACACCTGCACAGGATCGGTACATCCAAACATCACACCTGCGGGACAGGTACAGGATGGCAACAACAACTGCCCGAGTTACACCAGGAATGCACAATCCCTCCATCAGTGCTCAGACTGTCTGCAATAGGCTGAGAGAGGCTGGACTGAGGGCTTGTAGGCCTGTTGTAAGGCAGGTCATCACCAGCAACAACGTCGCCTATGGGCACAAACCCACCGTCGCTGGACCAGACAGGACTGGAAAAAAGTGCTCTTCACTGACGAGTCATGGTTTTGTCTCACCAGGGGTGATGGTCAGATTTGCGTTTATCGTCGAAGGAATGAGCGTTACACTGAGGCCTGTACTCTGGAGCAGGATTGATTTGGAGGTGGAGGGTCCGTCATGGTCTGGGGCAGTGTGTCACAGCATCATCGGACTGAGCTTGTTGTCATTGCAGGCAATCTCAGCTCTGTGCATTGCAGGGAAGACATCCTCCTCATGTGGTACCCTTCCTGCAGGCTCATCCTGACATGACCCTCCAGCATGACAATTCCACCATGCACAGAACGAGCAGTATGGCTGATTTCCTGCAAGACAGGAATGTCAGTGTTCTGCCATGGCCAGCGAAGAGCCCGGATCTCAATCCCATTGAGCACGTCTGGGACATGTTGGATCGGAGGGTGAGAGCTAGGGCCACCCCCCCCCCCCCCCCCAGAAATGTCCGGGAACTTGCTGGTGCCTTGGTGGAAGAGTGGGGTAACATCTCAAAGCAAGAACTGGCAAATCTGGTGCAGTTCATGAGGAGGAGATGCACTGCAGTACTTAATGCAGCTGGTGGCCACACCAGATACTGACTGTTACTTTTGATTTTGACCCCCCCCTTTGTTCAGGGACACATTATTCCACATGTCTGTGGAACTTGTTCAGTTTATGTCTCAGTTGTTGAATCTTATGTTCATACAAATATTTACTCATGTTAAGTTTGCTGAAAATAAACACAGTTGACAGTTAGTGGACATTTAATTTTTTTGCTGAGTTTAGATCCAAGTTGGTTAGACATGAAATATAAATATAAAGATTAGCTGGCTACTCATAAGCATGTGGGCTTGTGCTTGAGTGATTGTTTACAGTGCCTTTGGAAAGTATTCAGATCCCTTGACTTTTTTTCCCATACAGCCTTATTCTAAAATTGATTCAATTGTTTTTTTTATTTTCTCATTGATCTACTTTCAATACCCTATAATGACAAAGCAAAAACAGTTATTTTTTGAAATGTTTGCTAATTTATTGAAGAAAAAACCATGACATTTGCATACAGTACGAGTTTCAATGTTTGGACACACCTACTCATTCAAGGGTTTTTCTTTATTTTTACTATTTTCTACATTGTAGAATAATAATGAAGACATCAAAACTATGAAATAACACATATGGAATCATGTAATAACCAAAAAATGGTTAGGAAGAGTCTTGGTGGTTCCAAACTTCTTCCATTTAAGAATAATGGAGGCTGCTGTGTTCTTGGGGAACTTCAATGCTACAGAAATGTTTTGGTACCCTTCCCCAGATCTGTGCCTTAACACAATCCTGTCTCGGAGCTGTACGGACAATTCCTTCGACCTCGTGGCTTGGTTTTTGCTCTGACATGCACTGTCAACTGTGGGACCGTTATATCAATTGAATTTACCACAGGTGGACTCCAATCAAGTTGTAGAAACATCTCAGTGATGATCAATGGAAAGAAACAAGATGCATCTGAGCTACATTTCGAGTCTCATAGCAAATGGTCTGAGTACTTATGTTAATAAGATATATACTTTTTTATTCCGACCTGTTTTAGAATAAGGCTGTAACTTAACAACGTGGAAAAAGTCGAGGGGTCGGAATACTTTCCGAAGGCACTGTGTGAGACCTGTGTTAATTTTCTATAATGCCTGCCACAAGAAGTTAGTCATTATTAGTGAATGTGCGTTATACGTAGTTCTGGTAAACATTTTAACAAAAAGGACATCTTGCTAGACAGACTTGAACACCAGATCAGTGATTATTACAAAAAAAATGCAGGTTTTGATAAAACAATTAAATGATTAGTGGGTCTTGGTTGTGGAAGGCTTATATTTAACATAGGTATAATTTGATTATTACTGACTGTTTGAAATGCAGTGTATTTGACCTTTTTAATTGTACAAAAAAATCTTCATTTAGAGAATATAGATAAAAAAAAAAAAATCAAGCTATATATCGTTAATCAGCCCATGAGTTTGAAAATATTGAGATGATTTTTAGGCCATATCGCCCATCCCTACACTTATCGGAGATTCTGGACCGGCGTCTGAGACAGCGTTTTTCTACCACCATCAACAACACCAAAGGATGGAATGTCTCATGGAAGAATGGTGTCGCATCCCTCTATTAGAGTCCCAGACACTTGTAGAGTCTATGTCAAGGCGCATTGAAGCTGTTTTTCACATCGTGGTGGCCCAACGCCATGTTAAGACACTTTATTTTGGTGTTTCCTTTATTTTGCTCATGTTCAGTCATCTCCATCCCTCTGATAGAGATCTCCAGGTCTGATCTTAAGGACAGGGCTCTACTGGTAGCGTGCAGGATCACCTTATCTTCCTGCCCTGACAGACGTCACACAGACGTTGGTGGAGGTCCGATGACAAGTTGTTCTAAAACCTTTTGAGGTTACTATGGCAACAGACACAACGCTATGGTCCAAGCGACCACATTCTTCCCTTATAAATTGGCTGTCAACTTTGTTGAAAGTGCTTGTGAGGTTCTTCTATCAACTATTTTAATCAACTCTCTTTCTAAAGTACTAATTTACCAGAACAAATCCCTCAAACACGCCAAATGTAGCTTTTCATTCCTGTTTGTCTTTTAACGCTTGACTGCTGGTCCCACAGACGACAAACTAACCGCTATAATTAGCAGAGACAGATAGCTTGAAGCACTTGGTATCAGCTTAGCCCTCCTCTCCTGGTCCTCAACAACCCAGACCTGAAATGACTACATGCTCTGACATGCCCAGAGCTCAGGGAGAGTTTGTTCTACAGATTTCTACAGTTTTTGACAGTTGTAACTTCTAGTTGGAATGTAGTTAGTCCTATCCCTTTATATGCTGAGTACGACATCTACACCAAGGAAATGCTGAAGTGTCTAGTCATTAACTCTGTTTTTAAAGAGCAGATTATGGACAGAATTTTGCCTTTTTATATGTATTTTTGTGTACAAAAATGAAACCATTACAACATACACTAATTTACCAATATGTACGAATTCACACTGAAGTATAACACTTTTGAAACAATGTATTTATTTTCTGTTATTTGTCAATTTCTACAACGTCTTCAGGAAGTACCGTCATCTGTCCTGAGTGTGGTAGTGATCATGTGGTCCAGCTGGCTGGCCAATCAGCTCCCTCCACCAGTACGCCCGTCCATACACCCGTCCATGGTTCCCCATGCCAAGACGGGACTGACCGACACTTTACCTTCAACCACAGAGATACACCTCTACCCAGTCACCCTGGCAACAAGGTTTGAGATTTTTTTTAGTCTTTAAGGTTTATTTAAATATGTTGTTAAATATGATGAACATATTTTTAAAGTCTAGGGCAGTGGTTTCCAAACCTTTTATAGTCAAACATTCAACCTCCAGCTGCGTACCCCCTCTAGCACCAGGGTCAGCGCACTCTCAAATATTGTTTTTTTTTGCCATCATTGTAAGCCTGCTACATGCTATATGATACATTTATTAAACATAGGAATGAGTGAGTTTTTGTCACAACCCGACCCATGGGAAGTGAAAAGAGCTTTTATAGGACCAGGATGATGATGATAATAAAAAAATATTTTTCTTTTTATTTAGCCATCTTACATATAAAACCTTATTTGTTCATCGAAAATTGTGACTACCTCACCACAGGTTAATGAGAAGGGTGTGCTTGACAGGATGCACATAACTCTACAATGTTGTATTGGAGAGAGTCTCCATCTTAAATCATTTTCTACACACAGTCTGTGCCAGTTAGTTTTTATGCTAGTGAGAGCCGAGAATCCACTCTCACATAGGTACTTGGTTGCAAAGGGCATCGGTGTCAGGATACTCTGAGCGCAGCCCAATACAGAAATCTGGCAGTAGCTTCTGATTTAAATGACATTTTCACAGAACCGCTTGTTGCAATTGTGACGAGGCTCTCTTGTTCAGATATCGGTAAGTGGACTGGGGGCAGGGCATGAAAAGGATAACGAATCCAGTTGTTTGTGTCATCTGTTTTGGGAAAGTACCTGCGTAATTGCTCACCCAACTCACTTAGGTACTTCGCTATATCCCATTTGACATTGTCTGTAAGCATGAGTTCATTTGCACACAAAGAAATCATACAATGATGGAAAGACCTGTGTGTTGTCTTTGTTAATGCAGACAGAGAAGAGCTCCAACTTCTTAATCATAGCCACAATTTTGTCCCGCAGATTGAATATAGTTGTGGAGTGTCCCTGTAATCCTAGATTCAGATCATTCAAGCGAGAAAAAACATCACCCAGATAGGCCAGTCGTGTGAGAAACTCTTCATCATGCAAGCAGTCAAACAAGTGAAAATTATGGTCAGTAAAGAACTTTAAGCTCGTCTCTCAATTAAAAGAAATGTGTCAATACTTTGCCCCTTGATAACCAGCGCACTTCTGGTTGTAAAAGCGGTACAAGTTCACTGCCCATATCATTGCATAATGCAGAAAATACATGAGAGTTCAGGGGCTTTGCTTTAACAAAGGTAACCATTTTCACTGTAGTGTACAAAACATCTTTCAAGCTGTCATGCATTCCCTTGGCAGCAAGAGCCTCTCGGTGGATGCTGCAGTGTACCCAAGTAGCATCGGGAGCAACGGCTTGCACGCGCGTTACCAGTCCACTATGTCTCCCTGTCATGGCTTTTGCGCCATCAGTACAGATACCAACCCATCTTGACCACCAAAGTCCATTTGATGTCACAAAGCTGTCCAGTACTTTAAAAATGTCCTCTCCTGTTGTCCTGGTTTGCAGAAGAGGTCTTCCTTAATATGACCCCCCCCCCATAAAAGTAAAGGACATATACCAGGAGCTGTGCCAGGCCCGCCACGTCTGTTGACTCATCCAGCTGTAACGCATAGAATTCAATGGCTGGTTTGCAAAGCAGTAATTGTTTCAAAACATCTCCTGCCATGTCACTGATGCGTCGTGAAACAGTGTTGTTTGTTGTTTGATGAAGATATTGTCTGTATAGTTCTTTTGGCCTTTCCCCCAGCATTGTCTGAGCCATATCCGCGGCAGCAGGAAGAATTAAGTCCTCCACAATAGTATGGGGCTTGCCTGTCCTAGTCACTCGGTAGCTCACCATATAAGATGCTTCTAGCCCCTTCTTATTAATGCAGATTCACAACTGTACATTTTTTAGCAAATGGAATGCGCAGCAGCTACGTTTGGCTACATACGGACCGTTAGTGGAATTCCCGCGAGAGAGTAACAGTTAATGTGATTGGATGTTAATTATTTGACTAGGCTACCTGTATTTGACAATGTGTTGTTATCTCACTGAACACGAGATTGTTTAATTTTTTGGCAGTGAAACGAGGCTACTCACCCAAATGTATAGCCCCGTTGGAAAATCTAAATGGACTGTTTGAAAATTGTTTTTTTTTTTTTAATGTATTTTAAAATGTGAATCACATTTTTATTTGGCGTACCCCTGACTGCATTGCGCGTACCCCAGTTTGGGAATACTTGGTCTAGGGTAATCAATCAGCTTTCAGGCCCCGCCATAGTGTCAATAAATCTCTCATATTCCCCCTCCCTCTGTTTTTAGGACCCCACCATGGAAGGTCCTTCCTCTGCCAGGGCCAGCCACTACGACAGCCCTGCTATGAAGGCCTCAACCCAGGACACTATCCAGACCAACACCTCCATGGAGGACCCCACCTCCTTCTTCTCAGCCAAGGGAAGCTCCTTCTCCTTGGGGGAGACCTGGGAGGACCAGAGCTGTGACCGGAGCCTGTCCCAGCCTGCCAGCTTCTACAGCACAGAGGGCCAGAGTAAAGGAAGTTTAGCAGGGAGCTACAGCTATGCTGTTAGTGCCACCCCACCTGGACCCCAGTATCAGCATGCAGAACAAGCCAGTCCAGGTGGGTCCTGCTTCCTTTGCATAGACATCATTTTGTAGTCATAATATATAATGTAATAACCAATGTTATTGCTAAGATATAACATCTGTGTATTGTGATGGGGAAAGGCATGAACAAAATAACATTGTTTGATTGGGTCCTTTGGTTTTGTTCAGCCGTCAGATGAAGTCTTAAAATGGATATGATCCTTAAATAGAAGTGATGACATGACCTGGATTTGAACCTTTTTATTTAAAGATTTTTCATCAAATGGCCCCTTTTTTTATGTCAGTCGGTCCAGCACCATCCTCAGACAAAATTGTTTTCATTTTTGGTGTAATTCACATTTCTGGAAAAGGCTTAAAATAAAGGTTAAAATCCAGGTCATGTGAGATGATAGTCCAAAACACAGGGCCCTAGTGATAGGAGACGAGGAGGAAATGCGGATTTTGATTTTGCAAGAACGATTATAACACAACAATCCACAGGAGGTTATTTGACGTTGGTGACAGTCTCCCAGCCTGGCCCCCTGGGTCTCTGTCTGTGAGTCTTACAGTAAGGTCTCATACGGTTTAGTAAGACCGTTACTATTAGAACTGATGGGAGAGGAAGGAATGATTTAGCCTCCACAGAGAAGACAATGGAATGGAGAGAGAGAGGGGAGACGGAGAAAGAGTGATCTTAGAAGGGGGTATAAATACTGTATATACACAGTATCGTAGACCTTTATATTTCCCTCTGTGGTAAACTGTAGCAGCCAGAGATGCTGAATGACTGACAACATGGAATCCTTCGTGTTTAAAAACCACACGCCGCTGCAGAGACCCATCCCAAAGCACTTCATCAGCCGCTGAGCTGACGCTGATTTGAGACAACTTCTGAGAGGATGGAGACACATCTCCTTTGTTGAACAAGTCCTTTAGTCTAACACCAGTTTACTACATATAGATGAAAAACAACTCTGATCTGATTTCCATGTATTTGGGACACATTGATCTGAATATCGCACTTCAGAAAGGGAATGTTAGACGCATACGTTGAGATGAACAGAGCGGAAAGACAAGTGTAAATGCAACATTTGAATACTCTTACTTTAGCTATAGACACTTCCACTCAGTGATATGTAGATTTGGACCAGATTCAGAGAGGCCAAGTGAATGATGGCCACATAGTCAATAGGCCAGTTTCCTGGCAGCTAGTTACTATCTATTGTCTCTGGGGTTGATGTGTGTCACCTTGCTCTAAATGGACCAGCAGCTCTATGCCAAGTTAGATTTACTACACAGCGACAGCATAATGCTCCGTAAACTATAGTTTTAGAGACAGTATAGGTTTAGTGGGAGGGAGGGTTAAATCTATATGTTCAATTATGAGACACCCATCCCTTTTATCAGTTTTTAGTGTGATCTGCCAAGGTAATAACTGGAAAATATATTTGTTTAAAAGGGGAAGTAGGGAGACTACTCAGCCAAAATGTTATTGGGTCTGTTAGCTGTTGCATACTAACTGTACTGTTTGTAATCTAGTACTGTGTGTCTGTGTTGGTTATGCTTAGCTAATTGCTGTCCCTGTGTGTTGGTTATGCTAACCTAACAGCTGTCCCTGTCTGTGTTGGTTATGCTAACCTAACTGCTGTCTGTGTGTTGGTTATGATAAGCTAACTGCTGTCCCTGTGTGTTGGTTATGATAAGCTAACTGCTGTCCCTGTGTGTTGGTTATGATAAGCTAACTGCTGTCCCTGTCTGTGTGTTGGTTATGCTAACCTAACTGCTGTCTGTGTGTTGGTTATGATAAGCTAACTGCTGTCCCTGTGTGTTGGTTATGCTAAGCTAACTGCTGTCCCTGTGTGTTGGTTATGCTAACCTAACTGCTGTCCCTGTGTGTTGGTTATGATAAGCTAACTGCTGTCCCTGTGTGTTGGTTATGATAAGCTAACTGCTGTCTGTGTGTTGGTTATAAATGTTACCCTAACACTATTCTGACCTGTGTGTCTGTAGGCCAGTTGGACCTTCTCTCAGAGGACTATGAGGCGGTGGACCATCGGCTGAAGCTCTTCCTGGATGTGGAGGTGTTTGAAGAGGAAGAGGAGCTCCACTCCTTTCTCAAGGTTAGCAGAACCAATGTTCTGACAACGGTTAACAGTTCAGTGACGTGGCTGAATCCGGTCACAGCAGTTCTGCTCAGAAGTTCCGTGAACTGCTAACCCAGCCAAAACCGGTCGACTCCAGCTCTTGTGATCTGCTTCTGGCTGCATTCGTGCCCCCAGCTGTTCTCTCGCTGTCCTGCACCCCCCCTCTCTCTCTCGCCACCCCCACCCACCACACCATGACCTTGGATGAGCTCCTCCATGTGGAATGCATGCTGGGAGCCCTGTGGAGCGGAGGGGTATTGGTTTACTGCTCAGGGACTCCTGGACGAGGAGAGGGAGCCAAGAGGACACAAGCAACCCCAGCAGGAGATCCAGCTCATAACATGCTCATTGATCTGATGTTTATTTATCTTGTCACACATGCTTCTCTCCCCTCTGGCTCTCTTTCTCTTTCAATAGCTCAACTTTTATTTTTGGGCCTACACAGTATTCAATGAAGATTGATGTGACTTTGTTGCTAGACCTTACTCTTTAGGTGTTTTTAAACAGGAACTGATCTGTTCTGTTCTTATACAGTATGTTTAAGAAGAGCTCTGAATGCAGCCATCATTTTCCTCAGTCAAAGTTATTTGCAGCAGTTAAGTGTTGTGGAATCTTTAACGTGTGTACATCTTATCTTTGTTGTAGGTGTCGACCGTGAAGTTTGGTGATCCGGTGGAGTTCCCCTCGTTCTTGGTGGTGTCTGACCAACGCATCTACTTCCTGGAAGTGACATCCGACATGGAGTAAGTTAACCACCTGACCTGTCACACTGAAGAGCATCACACACGAGAAGGCTGGAATAAAAATAAACATTCAAGTACCCATTCTGTGGTCACAGAAATGGTTGTGCCTGTCATGAAGGTATTGTCTGTAGAGGCATTTGGTCTGTAGACTACAGTTTCTTCTATAAGGCTATATTTGACATTTATGGGGACAGCAGCAATAGGTGTGGTAGGGAGCAGACCAACACAATAGGATCACCACAGCTTTATGTAACCCACCACATCCCAATACTAACAGACTTTCTGGACCACATCTTCAAACCCATTACAGCCCTGGTCTTTGTGGGGCGAACACTATATCAATGACTTTGTAAGCCCTGTATCAATGGCTTCTTTTTTTGTCCTCATCAAAAGCATGTTGGCTTGCCTCCGCTTCCTCCCAGGAGTGTGGGTAGTACGGTGTTGGACAGGCCTGAGTCTCATGCTGCGACGGTCCCTATAAAGTTACTGGGATTCTGACCCCAGAAGGCCACACCCCCGCTATCCTTAGCACGCCCTGGAAGTTGTGTAACGGCCACGTTTGGTTGCGCAACAGTGTGATATTTTTATGATGACCTTTCGTTACTTTTTAAAGGTGCAATCTGTGACTTGGTTGTCTGTGGCTGTCTGACAAATTGCAGAAACAAACAGTGCTCAAACAAAAACATATACACCTTAAAAAGTTAACGTGAGTAGACTCAAGGAAACAAAGTTAATAGGCGGGATACATGCAAGTAAAATAATAATAATATTTCTTTCACACTTTCCTGTCTTCATTGTTCTCTTCCTGGCAGAGGGCAGCCGTGTGATTGGCTGCAGAAGAGGGACAGCCGTGGAATCACAGAGCTGAGTTACCTGGAGGTGGGACTGGGCTCCCAGAGTATCCACATGGAGTTTGAGGACGGGCCTGTGGCCTACACCCTGCTAGTACGGGACAGCGTGCGTTGCAAACGCTTCTTCAGCCTCTTCACAGGCAAGACGCTGACACACACACACACACACACACACACACACACACACACACACACACACACACACACACACACACACACACACACACCATGAATTAAGGGCCTTCCTCCTGGGGATATGAGAGTGCAGCGTACTTGTTCTTAGGACAATATGTCCGTCTCTTGCTCTCTCTATCCGTCTCGCCTTTTCTCTTTCTCTCTGTCCCTCTCTCTCTCTCTCTCTCAGTATGTTAATCACATGCTCCTCTGCTCACAGTGACTACACCCTGCCTAGCCTGTCAGCAAGACCAGAAGCAGAGAGAGAGGAAAGCTGAGTTTTATTAGATCAACACTCCCCTCTCTGACTCTCACAACTTCTCTTCACAACTTCACTAGAGCACTCTTTTAATGGAGTCTCTTTGGTAGCAAGGGGAAGCACCATGGCCAAACGGTCTTCAGCTAAGGCTCTGTGGACCTGAGTCTGTGCTGTCTTATCTGTGGGGACTCCATGTTTTCATTCAGTCCTATCAATAATCACTCAGATCACGTCATTATTTGACTGTTTTCCAGATCAACTCTTTAGCTAATCTGGTACGGTCCAGATGTCCTCAGATTTCTATTTGGAATTCCCTCTGCCTCTGAAAGTGAGGGTCCAGAATCGAAGATTCATTTCTGGCCTCAAAAGGGGTCATATTGTCAAAGTGAGTCTATGTTTCTTGTACTGTGAGGCCTGTTGGAATAATTGTTTCTGAGGTTTTGTCCTTTTCTGGATTCGTCAAAGATGATTTTTCTCCTTCCTCTCAACGACTGAGGACGGGTCCAGCTTTTCAGTCACCGGGACCACATAGCCGGCTAGGCCAGTCCAATTCTGGGCTTGGACTCTGTATTGCAAAGCTGAACGGCCCCATAGAGAGAGGCTGTAACAGGGCTCTGCTATAGCCTGCCAGTTGGATCATCTCCTATACGTCTTAAAATATCCTCTGTTCTTTTTGTGTTCCTGAGGAAGGAGGAGGAGGAACAGGGGAGTTGAGCCTGGTTGTAGGCCTGGTTCTGAGGTATGTGCTACAGACAGACAACATGGCTGGTCCTGTCCAGTTGGCAGAGGGAGGGGGGGGGGGGGGGGAGCCTAAATAACTAGGTGCCTTCTCAGTGCTCAACTCGTTGGTATGAGGCTTTGGCACCATCCTTCCTCTCCGGCCTTCACTCCTAGTCTGCCCCGCTCTTCCTCCCCTTGAGGAAACTAGAACTATTTATTATGTGCATGAAAACTCGGTCCAGAGTTCTGATATTGCCCCCATAACAACTATTACAATATTTGTCTCAGGGAAAGAACCAAAGGATACCTTTACTATAACAAAAGCAGTTTTCAGACGGGGCTGGCATTCCCAGAACAGATGTGGTCACGCCTGGCTTGGTCGGTGGTGAGGGCTACAGACATGGAGAAGGAAAGGGTCTGGGACTGGGAGGAAAATAGGATGTGGTTTTACTACCCCAAGGAGAAGAAGCTAATAGGGACAGATCTGTCTACTGCTCACTGGGTTTGAAAATGTTTTATTGAAATGAGGAAGAAGGCCGGGCAAGTCTTAACTTGATATTCCGGAGGAGTCAGTACAGGTCACCATGTCAATCAAAGACTTGTCTGAACAATGTCTCGGCTTTTGCTAATTTAAATGCCCTTATTGCCCGGTACAGACCTACAGTGGGTAAAACATATGTGGTCTGTATGGTTAGAGGACTGTCTGGTAAGTAGTTTGGTGAGGTTTGCGATGCTCGTAAATGGTCATGGAAGGAGTGTTTTGGTTTGGTTGTGTGGGTTGGATCCAGACACTGCATTCCTGAAAGGTAACAGAAAACTGTTCCTGTCTCCTTCACTAACTATCAAGTTAAGGGGTAGTGCTCCCAAAATTACAAACGGACCTCATCTATGGATACCAGGCAACACAATCAACATTTTATGATTTGTTTACTTATCAACAACAGCAATCAGCATCTTGAGTAATATTTGTAATTTGGGTGAAGAGTCCCTTTAACTTGCATAGTAAACTCAGTGTCCTCTCTTGTAAGGAGATGATAGAAACAGATGTCATTTCTCAAGTTTAACCCTATCAGATACCCTTGCAATACCAACACAGTGTCACTTCCCACTGTCTTAGACCTGGGCTAAACTCTGCCGTTTTCCTTGGAAATTCACTAAGATTCGGCGTATCCCGGCCGTACTGCTCCCACTCCCGCGCTCTCCCTTACCCGTGGTCCACTGTTCCGACAGGGCCGAGAGTGTTCGCTTTCGCCCGGAAGGACGCTAAGGATTCATCTATTCCTTGTGAAAATAAGCAAGGGTATTTGGGAAGGTTGGAAGTGGTTAACCTAGCGGAGAGGGTCCTGTGATTGAACCGGCAGGAGGGAGAGTAACGTTATTCACCAGGACAGATCCCAGATGCCGACACAGATCTGCTCTCCTTTTACAGCTCTAGGCTCTGCCAGCCAGGCTTGTCGCCATGGGCGACCGAGCCCTGTACCTGTTTATCCTCTGGTCATGGTGACGGTGGTCCACTAAATCACGCAACACATACATGCACTGAGTGTACAAAGCATTAGGAACACCTTCCTCATATTGAGTTGCACCTCTTTTTGCCCTCTGAACAGCCTCAATTCATCGGGGCATGGACTCTACAAGGTGTCGAAAGCATTCCACTGGGATGCTGGGCCATGTTGACTTCAGTGCTTCCCAGAGTTGTGTCAAGTTGGCTGGATGTCCGTTGAGCGTGAAAAACCCAGCAGCGTTGCAGTTCTTGACACACTCAAACCGGTCCGCAAGGCACCTACTACCATACCCTGTTCAAAGACTCTTCAATCTTTTGTCTTGCCTATTCACCCTCTGAATGGCACACATACACAATCCATGTCTCAAGGCTGCTTTAACCTGTCTCCTCCCCTTCATCTACACTAATTTGAAGTGGAGTTAACAAGTGACATCAGTAAGGGATCATAGCTTTCTCCTGGATTCACCTGGTCAGTCTATGACATGGAAAGAGCAGGTGTTCCTAATGTTTTGTGCACTCAGTGTACACCGTCAGGAGAAAGCACAAGGGTATGTTTAGACTAAAAGGGGCGACGTTCTTGACTCCTGCACGCGCAGCTTAAAGATGGCAGAAGTAGGTGTTGCTCACAGGATGTTATTCTCTGGGATAATAAAACAAAATAGGCCCTACCCTGTCCTGTCCCACCTTGCCCTGTCCTGTCCCACCTTGCCCTGTCCTGTCCCACCTTGCCCTGTCCTGTCCCACCTTGCCCTGTCCTGCAAACTCCACCTTGTCCTCTGCTCCAAAAGGAATTTAGTGTTATTGAGTTTAGAGGCTAAATCTCTGCATTGCTTCACCTTGAATAATGTCCTGAATAGAGGTATGTGTGTGGTCTCCTATTGGTTCACTAGAACCCACCAGACGATAAGTGGTTAAAGGGGAACTCAAAGAGGGACAGCAATACCGTCCCTTTAATGGTTGTCCTTTTAATCCAGCACCATGCTTCGTCCCGTAGGCTTCACTAGATGTTCCTCCTGGTCTGGAACGTTAGTGTGGCAGATCAGTTTCCTCCGGGAAGAAAGGGAAAGAAACAATGGCAAAAGAAATGAGGTTGAATCTTATACAGGCATCGGGAGCCAGAATAGGCCACTGGTGCCACGCAATGTCTTTATTTCTCGTCCCTGTTGTTGTTGAACTTGTAAATTGATAGGGGCAGGGTGTTCCTACTCTGTTTTTCTTCATATTAGTTGTTTCACTCTTTTCAGTGTGTCTCCCTTTTAAACTCAACTTCCCTTTCAATTTCACCTATTTAACCTTGGAATTTGCCTGTGGCCCTGTGTTCCCCTATTGTTACCACCCCACAGGGAATTATTTTGTCGCTGTGAATGTGACCTAGCACATTGTACTCCTGTACCTTTTTCAACCTGTGTTTTTTCACCTGCTTCCATGGAGATGTAATTCTAGATCTGAAATCAGAGACCTGTCAGCTTTCTAGTCCTAACCCACCACAGACTGTAATAGTCTAACATTAGCTCTGTCTATTGTCCCTTGGGCTGCAAAGCTACCGGTAGCTTACCAAAGTTACCGGAATCTTCAGTAATTTTGTTAATTTAACAGAATCTATCGTAACCTTGGTAATTTATACTTGAATAAATGTTAAAAAAATTATATATGTAGTTAACACCTAAACATTTATTCAAGTATAAATTACCAAGGTTACGATAGATTGCCATAGATTCTGTTAAATTAACAAAATTACTGAAGATTCAGGTAACAAGTCATTTATTTATATATATATTATATATATGTTTACATTTCGCTTGAATCATATGGTCTATCTACTAGAAGAAAAAAAATTGTATGTGTGTATATATATATATAGACCATATGATTCAAGCGAAATTAGCCTAATTAATGAAAAAAGTATCTAATCAACAATGCCATTATTTTCAGTTAACTCTACAACTCTTCCAACTACTGACTTTTTTCACAGCTGCCACCAGTTTGACGCTGAGACATTGGCAACAAATACATAGTCAAATAAGTGTGTAAAAAAAATTCAAATTAAATATATCCTCATATTAAACAATGGTATTCACTAAGTTTATGGTTATATTTTAGATAATGTTTTATAGCTTTGTCATTGAATTATTTTTGTGAAAATCATCTTATTAAATGAGTTGATATATTTTACATGTGATGAGGCCACACAGAGGGCCAGTGACTATTAGACACCTGTCATCTCAACTACCCAAAAGTACCACTAGATGTATTGTGATAGAGTTCATAAAATCCTTGAAAGATACTGGAAACTTTCAAAGAATTTTGGTAAGATACCCTCCCTTTGCAACCCGAATTGTAGTTGGTTGGATGGGCTGTTTACAGATCGGCTGTGTACAGCTGCAGCGATCGGTAAGCTGCTAGTTAGTAAGGGAGATACAGTTGAAATCGGAGGTTTGGATACGCTTAGGTTGGAGTCATTAACTCGTTTTTCAATCACTCCACAAATTTCTTGTTAACAAACTATAGTTTTGGCGAGTGGAATAGGTCATCTACTTTGTGCATGGCACAAGTAATTTTTACAACAATTGTTTACAGACGATTATTTAACTTATAATTCACTGTATCACAATTCCAGTGGGTCAGAAGTTTACATACACAAGTTGACTGTGCCTTTTAAACAGCTTGGAAAATTCCAGAAAATGATGTCATGGCTTTAGAAGCTTCTGATAGACTAATTGACATAATTTGAGTCAATTGGAAGTGTACCTGTGGATGTATGTCAAGGCCTACCTTCAAACTCAGTGCTTCTTTGCTTGACATCATGGGAAAATCAAAAGAAATTAGCCAAGACCTCAGAAAAAATTTGTAGACCTCCACAAGTCTGGTTCATCCTTGGAGCAATTACCAAACACCTGAAGGTACCACGTTCATCTGTACAAACAATAGTTTGCAAGTATAAACACCATGGGACCACGCAGCCATCATACTGCTCAGGAAGGAGACGTGTTCTGTCTCCTAGAGATGAACGTACTTTGGTGCGAAAAGTGCAAATCACTCCCAGAACAACAGCAAAGGACCTTGTAATGATGCTGGAGGAAACAGGTACAAAAGTATCTATATCCACAGTTAAACGAGTCCTATTTCGAAATAACTTGAAAGGCCGCTCAGCAAGGAAGAAGCCACTACTCCAAAACCGCCATAAAAAGCCAGACTACGGTTTGCAACTGCACATGGGGACAAAGATCGTACTTTTTGGAGAAATGTCCTTTGGTCTGATGAAACAAAAATAAAACTGTTTGGTCATAATGACCATCATTATGTTTGGAGGAAAAAGGGGGAAGCTTGCAAGCCGAAGAACACCTTCCCAACCGTGAAGCACGGGCGTGGCAGAATCATGTTGTGGGGGTGCTTTGCTGCAGGAGGGACTGATGCACTTCACAAAATAGATATCATGAGGATCTCAAGACATCAGTCAGGAAGTTAAAGCTTGGTCGTAAATGGGTCTTCCAAATGGACAATGACCCCAAGCATACTTCTAAAGTTGTGGAAAAATGGCTTAAGGACAACAAAGTCAAGGTTTTGGAGTGGCTATCACAAAGCCCTGACCTCAATCCCATAGAAAATTTGTGGGCAGAACTGAAAAGGCGTGTGCGAGCAAGGAGGCCTACAAACCTGACTCAGTTACACCAGCTCTGTCAGGAGGAATGGGCCAAAATTCACCCAACTTATTGTGGGAAGCTTGTGGAAGGCTACCTAAAACGTTTGAATTTTTGCAATTCGTTCCAGTCATTGGCAGCAGAGAACTGGAAGGAAAGGTGGCCAAAGTAGGTGTTGGCTTTGAGGATGACCAGTGAAATATACCTGCTGGAGCATGTGTAAGGGTGGGTGTTGCTATGGTGACCTGTTAGCTGAGATAAGGCAGAGCTTTACCTAGCAAAGACTTATAGATGACCTGGAGCCAGCGGGTTTGGCAATGAATATGTAGCGAGGACCAGCCAACGAGAGCATACAGGTCACAGTGGTGGGTAGTGTATGGGTTTTGGTGACAAAATGGATGGCACTGTGATAGACTGCATCCAGTTTGGTAGAGTAGAGTGTTGGAGGCTATTTTGTAAATGACATCGCCGAAGTCAATGATCGGTAGGATAGTCAGTTTTACGAGGGTATGTTTGGCAGCATGAGTGAAGGAGGCTTTGTTGCGAAATAGGAAGTTGATTCTAGATTTAACTTTGGATTGGAGAT
This sequence comes from Salmo trutta, assembly GCF_901001165.1. Classification (NCBI taxonomy): domain Eukaryota; kingdom Metazoa; phylum Chordata; class Actinopteri; order Salmoniformes; family Salmonidae; genus Salmo; species Salmo trutta. The sequence goes on along the minus strand of NC_042962.1, from coordinate 54,480,275 downwards.
GCTTAATGTGAGTCTGGAAGGAGAGTTGACAGTCTAGCCAGACACCTAGGTATTTATAGTTTCCACATATTCTAAGTGAGAACTGTCCAGAGTAGTGATGCTAGTCGGGCAGGCGGGTGCAGGCAGCGATTGGTTGAAGAGCATGCATTTCGTTTTACTAGCATTTAAGAGCAGTTGAAGGCCACGGGAGGAGTGTTGTATGGCGTTGAAGCTCGTTTGTAGGTTAGTTAACAATGTCCAAAGAAGGGCCAGAAGTACAGAGAATGGTGTCGTCTGCGTAGAGGTGGATCAAAGAATCACCCACAGCAAGAGCGACATCATTGATATATACAGAGAAAAGAGTCGGCCCGAGAGTTGAACCTTATTGCACCCCCATAGAGTCTATAAACTATCAAAATAAAGAAACTCATGATGCCGAAATATTGGTAAATACCCATTTAATTGCTGGGAGATTATACATGGAGTGTGCGACTTTCTTTATTTTGATAGTTTTTAGTTTATTCGCCGTTAGTCAGCACCTCCACACAAACTTTTTCTGGGTGTGCGCCAGCTCGTGTTTTTTTAACCCCCATAGAGACTGCCATAGGTCCGGACAACAGGCCCTCCGATTTGACACATTGAAGTATATCTGAGAAGTAGTTTGTGAACCAGGCGAGGCAGTCATTAGAGAAACCAAGGCCGTTGAGTCTGCCGATAAGAATACAGTGATTGACAGAGTCGAAAGCCTTTGCCAGGTCGATGAAGACGGCTGCACAATTGTTCTTTTGACCAATCAGATCATTTTCAGAGCTGATCTGATTGGTCAAAAGACCAATTCATGGAAAAAAAGATCAGAATTGGGCTGCAGGTGTAAACCCAGCCCGTGTCCTGTGTGATTTCCAGTAGGTTACATACAGTTACATACAGTGTAGACTTCAAAGTGAGGTGTTCTGTCTGTGTAAGCTCTGATTTTACTTTCAATCAATCATTCAACATATTTATCGTCCCAGTTCATTGAAATTAATTGTGCTGATGTTCCAATACACCGCATGGAAACACCATAAAACATTAATTAACTCTATTTAAAGGGATGCTTCGGATTTTTGGCAATGAAGCCCTTTATCTACTTCTCCAGAGTCAGATGAACTTGTCTATACCATTTTTATGTATCTGTGTCCGGTATGAAGGAAGTTAGAGGTAGTTTCACAAGCATATGCTAACTAACGTTAGCGCAATGACTGGAAGTCTATGGATATCTGCTAGCATGCTTCTTCCAGTCATTGTGCTAACAGTAGTTAGCAATTGCACTAGGGCTAGTTCGCAACTTCGTTCAAAATGCACGCAGAGACATAAAAATGGTATCCACAAGTTCATCTGACTTCATTGCTAAAATCCCAAAGTATCACTTTAAATAGAGTTGAGCGAACAATTGATAGGGACGCATCACTAAATTTAATTCGTATCTCCTATTCTTTTTCCCCTTCTTTTTCCCCTTCCTCCACTCTATCTCTCCCTCAGGAGTGGTGCGTGAGTTGGCTACCAAGTCGGACAGCAAGCTTAAGTCTATCTCCACCACCAGGCTCAACCCACAGCACCATCTCTGGTACGAACTGCCCAGATTTGTTATAATTGCCATGAATAACTTGCATGTGTCCTGGATATGTTCTCATATCCTCACCATCTCCACTCGATGGTATTGAGCCAAGCCATAGGCCCATCTGTCTCTTAGCCCCACTGTGACACTGACAAGGCTGTGGTAACTTCTGTCTGGTGTTACTAAACCTCCACATTGTTGAAAATTGGGCTCTAAATTAGTGGCTAAACCACATACTAATGTCTTACATGTGTTGGCCTCAAGATGCTAAGAAAGCGCTAACGATGCATTACCTTTTAACTAGAAAGCTGATCCTGCAGTGCCATGTCCTTAGGGGCTTCATCCCAATACCGTGAAGTGGCTTCCTCCCCTATGATCTTGGTCCTTAGAGGGTTTATCCCAATACTGTGAAGTGGCTTCCACCCCTTTTCTTGTATCAGCTGAAAGGACTGGAAAGTGAGGACTAGCAGATTGGAAAGGAAACCATTTTTAGTATATGGATTTACCATCCACCTTTCCCTTGTTTCTGTTGTAATGATTGAACACGCTGTACATTCGCTGAGATAATTCATGGCTCAGTTAGTTATTATACGGCCCTTCTTTTTTTTTGTGTAGCTGAAAACCACAGCTACTCAGGGAACAGACTCACTGTTTGAACAAGACCGTAGGATGACTAAGGACTGTTTTAATTGTTTATCATTCCTACCATTTCTGTGTAGCTTTTATAATCACACTATCGTGGATATAGTTGGAATAACTGTTAACACATGGTCACTTTAAAGTCAACAACAGACTTAGAAACCACAAAATACTACACAGAATTAGTATTACCTCTGTCTGCTCGCTTTCGAAAACAAACTCACACAGGCGGCCATTTTGAAACCATAGACCAAAGTTGTCTTTATGTGTCTCAGTGATACAGATATGAATCAGGAAAAATAGACACATCTCCACACTTTTGAGATCTGCCCCATCTCAAAAGCACTTAGATTCAGAGTCTGATGTGGTGTATGGGCCTGATGTATGTGACGTGGTGAATATTAACCTGGTTGTCTCTTATGTAAGCCTTTCCTCTGTGTCTCCCCAGGCCCCTAGTGTGTGAAGACATGCAGACTGATGTGGAGGATGGCCAGCTACAGTTCTTCTACCTCCTGTCCTTTCTACACCAAGGTACATTAGAAGTGTGTGTGTGTGTGTGTGTATGTATACTGAACAAAAATATAAACACAACATGTAAAGTGTTGGTCCCATGTTTCATGAGATGAAAAAAAGAACCCAGACATTTTCCATATGCACAAAAAGCTTATTTCTCAGATTTTGTGCACAAATTTGTTTACATCCCTGTTAGTGAGCATTTATCATTTGCCAAGATAATCCATCTACCTGATAGGTGTGGCATATCAAGAAGCTGATTAATTAAAACTTCTTAGGGCTAGGCCCCTTTTTTCTCAATTTCCGCCTGAATGACATGCCCAAAGTAAACTGCCTGTTGCTCAGGCCCTGAAGCCAGGATATGCATATAATTGGTACCATTGGAAAGAAAACACTTTCGAAGTTTGTAGAATTGTTAAAATAATGTAGGAGAATATAACACAATAGATATGGTAGGAGAAAATACAAAGAAAAACCAACCAGAATTGTTTTTGTTGATAGACGATGCTCTTACAATGGCAAGTATAAGGACATACTCAATTCTAGTTCCCAGGATGCAATTCCTATGGCTTCCACGTGGTGTCAGCAGTCTATGTTCAAGGTTTCAGGCCTGTAACTTCCAAAACGAATAAGAAATATCCCTTTTAGTACAGGGACACAGTCTTGGAAATTCGTGTTTGCGGGCGCCATTAAGACAAGACGCACCTGCTAAAATCCTATTGAACATACTTCTTTCCCTAAGAAATATTAGTTTGATTATATTTTAGGGTATCTGAGGAGTATATAGAAACGTATTTTGAGATTTTCGAATTCCTTTCTCTTCATGTTGAACGAGTGGATTACTCAAATCGGTGGCACCAACTAAACAGACTTTTTGGGATATAAAGAAGGATTTTATCTAACAAAATGACACTACATGTTATAGCTGGGACCCTTTGGATGACAAATTAGAGGAAGATTTTCAAAAAGTAAGTGAATATTTAATCGCTATTTGTGAATTTATGAAACCTGCGCCGGTGGAAACACATTTTGATGTGGGGCGCCTTCCTCAAACAATGGCATGGCATGCTTTTGCTGTAATGGCTACTGTAAATCGGACTGTGCAGTTAGAGTAACAAGAATTTAAGCGTTTAACCAATATAAGACACTTGTATGTACCTAAATGTTTAATATCCATAATTTTTATGATTATTTATTTGAATTGCGCGCCCTCCAGTTTCACCGGAAGTTGTCCCGTTAGCGGGACACCTAGCCCTAAGAAGTAGCATGCTCATTACACATGTGCAACTTGTGGTAGGGACAATAAAAGGCCACTTCTAAAAATGTGCAGTTTTGTCACACAACACAATGCCACAGATGTCTCATGTTTTGAGGGAGTGTGCAATTGGCATACTGACTGCAGGAATGTCCAACAGAGCTGTTGCAGGAGAATTTAATGTTAATTTTTGTACCATAAACCGCCTCCAACGTCGTTTTAGAGAATTTGGCAGTACATCCAACCGGCCTCACAACCGCAGACCACGTGTAACCATGCCAGCCCAGGACCTCCACATCTGGCTTCTTCAACTGGGGATCGTCTGAGACCAGCCACCCGGACAGCTGATGAAACTGAGGAGTATTTCTTTCTGTAATAAAGCCCCCAGTGGGTGGGCCTATGCCCTCCCAGGCCCACACATGCCTGCGCCCCTGCCCAGTCATGTGAAATCCATAGATAAGGGCCTAATGAATTTATTTCAATTGACTGATTCCCTTATATGAACTGTAACTCAGTAAAATCATTGAAATTGTATTCATTATGCATTTATATTTTTGTTAAGTGTATTTATGTATGTACGTGCAATGCGTAAATGTTAATGTTTCTCTGTGTAATTGAGTGTATCTGTGTGTCTCTCCCTGCCTGTGGGTGCAGACTTTGCATCCGTAGCCAAGCATGGCTGCAGGCTATGGGCTGTGCAGGTGAAAATAATGTTAACTTCTGTAATTGTAACATGCACTGACCTGCCTCTGCTGAAGAGTTTTAAACTGGGTTTAAACATCAGGAGGACATCAGGAGGATGGAGAATTCGTTTTAAACTGGGTTTAAACATCAGGAGGATGAGGAATAGAAGGGTTTTAAACTGGGTTTAAACACCAGGAGGTTAGAGGAATAGAAGGGTTTTAAACTGGGTTTAAACATCAGGAGGATGAGGAATAGAAGGGTTTTAAACTGGGTTTAAACATCAGGAGGATGGAGGATTAGTTTTAAACTGGGTTAAAACATCAGGAGGATGGAGGATTAGTTTTAAACTGGGTTTAAACACCAGGAGGATGAGGAATAGAATAGGAAAGTGTCTACCCATTTGAGTCCGGCCACTTTATATCCCTGGACTTCATTGGACTGATGTGGGGAGTGAGGGAGGACTATTACGTATATCACTCCCTACCCAGTCCTCCCACTGTCTCTCCCTGTAGGAGATCACTGTAGTCTAGTCAGACCCAGTGTTACATGAATCTCTCTCCCTGTAGGAGATCACTGTAGTCTAACTTTAAGCGTCAGCTGTCAGAGCAGCTTACTGATCGCTGCAGCTGTACACAGCCCATCTGTAAATAGCCCATCCAACAAACTACCTACCTCATCCCCATATTTGTTTTTGTTTTTCTGCTCAGTTGCACACCAGTATTTCTACTTGTACATCCTCATCTGCACATATCACTCGTGTAAATTGCTAAATTGTAATTACTTCGCCACTATTGGCCTATTTATTGCCTTACCTCCTTACTTCATTTGCACACACTGTATACAGATTTTTCTATTGCGTTATTGACTGTACGATTGTTTATCCCATGTGTAACTCTGTGTTGTTTGTGTCGCACTGCTTTGCTTTATCTTGACCAGGTCGCAGTTGTAAATGAGAACTTGTTCTCAACTGGCCTACCTAGTGAAATAAAAAAATAGTCTAGTCAGATCCAGTGTTGCAGGACTCTTATTTATCACCCTATACCCCTGGTGATTGTCGACTGATCAAAGCTGGACAGTTCCTTCCTGGTTTAATGGAGTAGATCAACACAGAGAGGGGGAGAGAGAGGCAGCTGTTTCCCGGTGGGGGTGCTAGGGAGATGAGAGCTCTTTGTCTTATCTCACCATGGTACCGATGTCCCACTGATATGGCTCTCCCCGTGTCTGTTAACCAGACGGTAAAACACTTTGAGACGTGCCATAAGGCCCCCGGTTAGATCAATACAATACAAGCCAAACTATTTAGATGCAAGTATATGATTATAATCTGTACAGGGGGGGTGTTTTAAACATTTATCCAAATGCATATTTTCTGTGTGTTGTATTTGTTCTCTCTGCCAGAAGACAGTGTGACCCCTCTGACAGTGCTGGCCACCCGGGAAACCCTGTACCTGCTCAACGAAGACCACCAATGGAGCAAGAGCTTGCCCCACCCGTCAGCCAATGAGAATGGGGAACCCTGCAGTGGGCATGTCACTGTTCAGGAGACTCAGCCAATCAGCTGTGTCAGCTCTGTCCATCTATGGACGTCTGACCCGTGCAGAATGGACATCAAGCTTTACGATGAGGTGAGACTGAGGGAGGAAAGAGGCATGTGATTGGTCTTAGATTAGGAAGGGCTTCTTCCAAGTTGTCAGGGGTAAGCTGGATAAGCTAAATGCTATCATGAGCAAAGCTGGGCACACACTTGTATATTTATTAGACATTTTTCAGGATGAAATCTCTTGAGATGCACCATCTTGTTTTCAAGAGTGTCCAGATAAAAACAACTAACAAACGAACAATACTTAGTAAGAAGAAGAATGTGGCTACTACTGTCTAACAACAATGAAATCTAATTTTATTTGTCACTTGCGCCAAATCCAACCGTGAAATGCTTACTTACAAGCCCTTAACCAACAAGGCAGTTATAAGAGTTAAGAAAATATTTACTAAATAAACTAAAGTATAAAAATAAATAAAAAATGTGTAACACAATAAAATAACAATAACAAGGCTATATACAGGGGGTTTCGGTACTGTGTCAATGTGCGGGGTACAGGTTAGTCCAGGTAATTGAGGTCATATGTACAGTACCAGTCAAAGGTTTGGACACACCTACTCATTCAAGGGTTTCTTTATTTTTACAATTTTCTACATTGTATTTCAAAACTATGAAATAACACATATGGAATCATGTAGTAACCAAAAAAGTGTTAAACAAATCAAAATATATTTTATATTTGAGATTCTTCAAAGTAGCTAGTGATGGAGATCTGCATCAGATGACAAGGCCTTGATGACAGCTTTGCACACTCTTGGCATTCTCTCAACCAGCTTCACCTGGAATGCTTTTCCAACCGTCTTGAAGGAGTTCCCACATATGCTGAGCACCTGTTGGCTGCTTTTCCTTCGCTCTGCGGTCCAACTCATCCAAACCATCTCAATTGGGTTGTTGGGTGATTGTGGAGGCCAGGTCATCTGATGCAGATCTCCATCACTCTCCTTCTTGGTCAAATAGCCCTTACACAGCCTGGAGGTGTGTTGGGTCATTGTCCTGTTGAAAAACAAATGATAGTCCCACTAAGCTCAAACCAGATGAGATGGTGTATCGCTGTGCTAGGAAGGCTGGTTAAATGTGCCTTGAATTCTAAAATCACCAACAGTATCACCTGCAAAGCACCATCACACCACCTCCTCCATGCTTCACGGTGGGAACCACACATGCCGAGATCATCCGTTCACCTACCCTGCGTCTCACAAAGACACGGCAGTTGGAACCAAAAATCTTAAATTTGGGCAAAAGATTTCCACCGGTCTAATATCCATTGCTCGTGTTTCTTATTATTGGTGTCCTTTAGTAGTGGTTTGTTTGTAGCGAATCGACCATGAAGGCCTGATTCACGCAAAGGGTGGCTACTTTAACTTTTCTAGGGTAGGGGGCAGTATTTTGACGTCTGGATGAAAGGCGTGCCCAAATTAAACTGCCTGCTACTCAGGCTCAGAAGGTAGGATATGCATATAATTTGGATAGAAAACACTCTGAAGTTTCTAAAACTGTTTGAATGATGTCTGTGAGTATAACAGAACTCATATGGCAGGCAAAAACCTGAGAAAAATCCAACCAGGAAGTGGGAAATCTGAGGGTTGTAGTTCTTTCAAGTGATTGCCTATTGCCTACACAATGACTTAGGGTTCATTTTGCACTTCCTAAGGCTCCCACTAGATGTCAACAGTCTTTAGAACGTTGTTTCATTCTTCTACTGTGAATATTGAGCGAACGAGAGGGCCTGGAGTCAGATGAGTGAGGAAATGACATGAGCTCAGAGGTGCGCGCTCACGTGAGTGTGAGCTGTGTTCCTTTTCTTTTCTGAAGACATTAGAATTGTCCAGTTGGAATATTATGTTAAAAACATCCTAAAGATTGATGCTATACATTGTTTGACATATTTCTATGAACGTAAATAGAACTTTTTTAGACTTTTCGTCGTGACATTTCTGTGCGTTTCCTGCATTTGGAGTAGTGGACTGAACGCGTGAACAAAAAGGAGGTATTTGGACATAAATTATGGACTTTATCGAACAAAACAAACATTTATTGTGGACCTGGGATTCCTGGGAGTGCATTCTGATGAAGATCATCAAAGGTAAGTGAATATTTATAATATTATTTCTGAGTTTTATTGACTCCACAAAATGGCGGGTTTGGTTTCGTGTCTGAACGCTGTACTCAGATTATTGCAAAGTGTGCTTTCGCTGTAAAGTTTTTTTGAAATCTGACACAGCGGTTGCATTAAGGAGAGGTGTATCTATAATTCTTTGAATAACAGTTTTAATATTTTATTAACGTTTATGATGAGTATTTCTGTAAATTGATGTGCTCATTCACCGGAAGTTTTGGGAGGCAAAACATTTCTGAACATTATACACGCCAATGTAAAATGGGGTTTTTGGATATAAATATGAACTTTATCGAGCAGAACATACATGTATTGTGTAACATGAAGTCCTATGAGTGCCATCTGATGAAGATCATCAAAGGTTAGTGATTAATTTTAGCGGTATTTCTGTTTTTTGTGACGCCTCTCCTTGCTTGGAAAATGGCTGTGTGGTTTTTCTTGTCAAGGTGATGTCCTAACATAATCTAATGCTATGCTTTCGCCGTAAAGCCTTTTTGAAATCGGACAATGTGGTTGGATTAACGAGAATCTTATCTTTTAAAATGGGATATAATAGTTGTATGTTTGAGAAATGTTAATTATGAGATTATTATATATTTTTTTTTTTATTTGGCGCCCTGCTATTTTACTGGCTGTTGAATAGTATGTCCCGCAGGTGGGACGGTCACGTCCCACATACCCAAAAGAGGTTAAAGAAACTCAAATGTAAAATATATTTAGATTTGTTTAACACTTTTTTTGGTTACTACATGATTCCATATGTGTTATTTCATAGTTTTGAGTCTTCAGTATTATTCTACAATGTAGAAAATAGTAAAAATAAAGAAAAACCCTTGAATGAGTAGGTGCTTTCGACCGGTAGTGTACATATTTACAAATGTCGTCCCATGGTGATGTTTCTATTAGTTAAAAAAAACAGTTTGATCTTAACATTTGAAAAAGGGCTTTCTTAAATTCAATGTGTGATTTTAATGTCCTGATTTCTATAGGTAAATGATTTGTCAATTGGGTGTTCCTTTTAATAAATATACACAACACGACAAAACATGTTTTAAGTTGATCCATTTAAAAAGAAATTGGTTCCAATGCAGTTGTCTTCTGTTTGGGAGTGACGGTCCATTTAGTGATTCAGACATTGTGCAATGATGTCTTATAATGGCATACAAGAATGAATCTGCAAAGATTATGACATCGAATTCTCAAAGTAAGGTCTTTGTTGTGATTTGAAAGATGTCACCATAGTCTAGGATAGGAAGCAGCAGATGGTTTACTACAGTATTTCTAATGGATACAGTAGAAAAACTCTGTATTGTTACCCAGGCTTATAGTTAGTTGTTTTTCTAATATAATCTATATGCTGTCCAAAAGATCATTCAGAATCTATCCTCAAACAATCAACACTTTCAAGCATTGTTCCATCACTTCCAAAATGTTTGAAATTGCCAGCATTGTCAGCAACTCATTCTTTGCCGTGTACCAAACCACATGATATAGGTGTGTGTGTATACGTATACATGTTTCAAGCAGACCACCATAATCCCTGTGCCCAAGGAAGCGAAGGTAACCTGCCTAAATGATTACCGCCCCGTGGCACTCACGTCGGTAGCCATGAAGTGCTTTGAAAGGCTGGTCATGGCTCACATCAACAGCATCCTCCCGGACACCTTAGACCCAGTCCAATTCGCATACCACCCAAACAGATCCACAGATGACGCAATCTCAATCGCACTCCACACTGCCCTTTCTCACCTGGACAAAAGGCTCACCTGGACAAAAGGAACACCTATGTGAGTGCTGTTCGTTGACTACAGCTCAGCGTTCAACACCATAGTGCCCATGAAGCTCATTACTAAGCTAAGGACTCTGGGACTAAACACCTCCCTCTGCAACTGGATCCTGGACTTCCTGACGGGCTGCCCCCAGGTGGTAAGAGTAGGAAAACAGCACGTCAGCCACGCTGATCCTTAACACTGGGGCCCCTCAGGGGTGTGTACTTAGTCCCCTCCTGTATTCCCTGTTCACCCACGACTGCGTGGCCAAACACATTTACATTTACATTTTTTTTTTTACATTTTAGTCATTTAGCAGACACTCTTATCCAGAGTGACTTACAGTAGTGAATGCATACATTTCATACAATTTCATACATTTTTTTTTTTTCTGTGCTGGCCCCCCGTGGGAATCGAACCCACAACCCTGGTGTTGCAAACACCATGCTCTACCAACTGAGCTACAGGGAACACGACTCCAACAACATCATTATGTTTGCTGACGGCACAACAGTGGTAGGCCTGATCACCGACAACAATGAGACAGCCTATAGGGAGGAGGTCAGAGAACTGGCAGTGTGGTGCCAGGACAACAACCTCTCTCTCTCAATGTGAGCAAGACAAAGGAGCTGATTGTGGACTACAGGAAAAGGCGGGCCGAACAGGCTTCCATCAACATCGACGGGGCTGTAGTGGAGTGGGTCGAGAGTTTCAAGTTCCTTGGTGTCCACATCACCAATTAACTATCATGGTCCAAACATACCAAGACAGTCTTGAGGAGGGCATGACACAACCTTTTTCCCCTCAGGAGACTGAAAAGATTTGGCATGGGTCCCCAGATCCTCAAAAGGTTCTACAGCTGCACCATTGAGAGCATCCTGACCGGTTGCATCACCGCCTGGTATGGCAACTGCTCGGCATCTGACCGTAAGGTGCTACGGAGGGTAGTGCGAACAGCCCAGAACATCACTGGGGCCAAGCTTCCTGCCATCCAGGACATATATAATAGGCGGTGTCAGAGGAAAGCCCAGAAAATTGTCAGACTCCAGTCACCCAAGTTATAGACTGTTTCTCTGCTACTGCACGGCAAGCGGTACCGGAGCGCCAAGTCTTGGACCAAAAGGCTTCTCAACAGCTTCTACCCCCAAGCCATTAGACTGCTGAACAATTCATAAAAATCGCCACCGGACAATTTACATTTACCCCCCCTTGTACACTGCCGCTACTCGCTGTTTGTTTGTTACCTATGCATAGTCACTTCGCCCCCACCTACATGTATAGATTACCTCAACTAGCCTGTACCCCTGCACACTGACTCGGTACCGGTGCCCCCTGTATTTCGCCTCGTTATTCTTATTGTGTTACTTTTTATTATTCCTTTTTATTTTAGTCTACTTGGTAAATATTTTCTTCTTGAACTGCACTGTTGGTTAAGAGCTTGTAAGTAAGCATTTCACGGTAAAGTCTACACTTTTTACCGTGTATTTGGCGCATGTGGCAAATAAAGTTTGATTTGAGCATATGAGTGTCTGTATGTGTTTCCTGTGCAGATAGTGAAGGAGGAGAAGACGTGGTCGTTGCACTCTGACAGTGCAGAGCTGATGCAGGGCCTGCTGGTCTGGGTCAGAACACAATGGGAGAACATGTTCGGAGTCAAACTTGCCATCACCAACCTCACCCTACCAGCCTGAGGGAAAACACCCACCCTTCCAACTCTGTGTGTGTGTGTGTGTGGGCGTGCGTGTGTGCGTGCGCCTGCTTGAGTGTGGGTCTGTCTGTCTTCACTGTCAGACTTGTCCCTCAGTAGGACAGTATGTTTACCTGGTTTAAGCTAACTATGATTTCCTCATGTTTGGTCACTTTTACAAAGCACTGATCTGTTAACGCCTCATCTGAATCCCGTCCATTTTATAACCCTGCCAGTATAGCCAGCCAGGGAGTGTGCCTTGTGGTGTTGCCAGTCCTGCTATGTTCTAATGCACCTTGAATATGTGAAAGGGGTGAGGGGGAATCATGTGTTTCAGGGGGTGAGGACAGGATAAGGAGGGAGAAAGGGGTAAGCAAAAATGTGAGTTGGGGGTAATTTTGTGTGTGTGTGTGTGTGTGTGTGTGTTATCAAGGAAGTTAGTCCATTCCTCTGAAGCTCAGTGGACTGTGACTTCATCAGAAGTCCCGGGACTGCAGCAGTGAGTTGTGACATCACACGCTCGGCACAAGGCTCTCTAGCCGTCCCGTGAGGCTCCGCTCCAGACACCTCTGACGTGACAGCTCTTAGTTCTTTTCTTTTTAATCAGGGACTTTTGATGTCTCTATGCACTGTGATTATGTAAAGGAAAAGGGCAACCCAAGTGAAGAGTTGCAGCCAAGGCAATGAACCGGGACAGTATCTGTGTTCTGTATTCTTGGGGAAAGTGCAGAATACGCATGATAGGGAATGTGAAATGGAAGTGTTCTGACTGACCTGTTTTAAAGTGGGAGATGTTAGTTGGTTTGTGGCTGTCTGTTAAAATGTATAGTCTTATGCTAATACCTCTCTAGTGCAGTTTAACTATATTGCGAATGTCAAGTGAATACTATTTTTGATGTGGACAGATGAAAAGATGTGTAGAAGTGGACGACAAACAGATGTGTGTAACTTAATTTATTTACCGTCAGCAAATCAATGATAAAAAAAACTATAGCTTTTTATACTTGAAATAAAAATGCATAGCTGTGGTACAATACATCCTCTTATGACACTGTATTTCCACATGTTTGTCCAACTCTTTCATTTTCACAGTGAGAAAGTTCCAATAGCTACTTTTCCCTCTGTAATCATGTAGTTCCAGAGGGGTTTTTCATTGTTCTCACACAGTCAGCCCAACGTCAACCACAACCGCAGCAATGCTCCCATCCCCATCGTCACGCTAATCCTTCAGTCATCCACGTGGCCACACTACTACCAATAATCATCACTTTCTGCCCCATCAGACCCCCTTGTGGTTTTTCAATGAAACATTTGACAATTCCTAAGATTTTTGTGTAATACAAGAACATTTCCACACCAAGTGACATTTTTCATAGGAGGAATACAAATTCTGAAAAGTTACACGAAGCTTTGAAATAGATTCATGTGTACTATAGGCTTAACCATCACACTGATAGTCTGTCTATCCATTCCTGTCATATCAGGGCTCACAAGGAAGGAAGGAAGGAAGGAAGGAAGGAAGGAAGGAAGGAAGGAAGGAAGGAAGGAAGGAAGGAAGGACTTTAAAACCCTCTAGATGTTAAATGATTTCCTTTCAGGGAGAGATTGGTCAGGACCAAATCTCCAAAGAGAAAGTAGCACAACGGCTAGGAAAAACTCCCTAGAAGGCAGCAACCTAGGAAGAAACCTGGAGAGGAACCATGCTCAAAGGGGATGGCAGTTCTCTTCTGGCTGGGCCGAGTGGGGAGTTAAGAGTACATGTGGCCATTCATTCCAGAAATTCAAATGTTCATAGATCACCAGCAGGGTCATATAATAACCATGGTGGCTATAGAGAGGGCAACAGTTAAACAACTCGAGAGTCAATGTCAGTTGGCTTTTCATGACCAGGTGTTCTGAGATGAGAGAGTGGCCGGTGAATCAGGTCAGGGGTCAACAGCAGCAGTCAGAACCGCAGCACAAACTGGATCAGTACGACCAGGTGGACGGGACAGGAACAGCCAGGAGTCATCAGGCCAGGTAGTCCTGAGGCATGGTCCTAGGTCTCAGGTCCTACGGGAGGGGAGAGATAGAGGGGAATTAGAGAATGGAATGATACCAAACACATGGAAACAATACTATGAGCCTGTCCTCCTATAGCTCCTCCCACCAGCCTCCTCTGATAGAGAGTGCATGCCTAAGAACACACAGTACATCAGATAAGGGAAGACAGACTGACGATAGTCCCCTGGCACATAGGCTATTGCAGCATAGGTACTGGGGACTGAGACAGGGAGGGGGTCGCAAGACACTGTGCCCCCGTCCAATGTTACACCTGGACGGGGCCAATCAGGCAGGATATAACCCCACCCACTTTGCCAAATCACAGCCCACACACCCCTGTACACACCGATTCAACATTTTCAAGTAGTTCTTGTTGGCTCAGTTGGTAGAGCATGGTGCTTGCAACACCAGGGTTGTGTGTTCTATTCCCATGGGGGACCAGTATGAAAACGGATGCACTTGGTACTATAAGTCAGTCTGGACAAGAGTGTCTGCTAAATGACTAAAATGTGAAATAAACATCTGTGATGCACATAACTCTACTAATCAACCCACCACATGGCTAAAGAAGAACTTTTATTTGATGTCCTACTTCCCACCTAGTGGTTCCAAATGGTAGGGAACACAGTAAAACATCCGGGTGATCTACCTGGCAGGCACATACGTCAAAATGTTAAGGCTTCATTTGCACGGATCAACAGTTGCCCAAAGGAGACACTAATTCAACTGACTGCCCAAAAGACAAAGAGGTGATAGACTGACATTCACGTGGAGATGAAGATATGGGGACATTTTCTCTGCTTGTGTGAGAAGGATTGGAATAGTAGTGTTTGATATCACAACATACACACTTCCTGCAACATTCTTGGTGCCCTCGACACTGCTCTGGCAATGCTACTCAAGCGTTGCTCACCCCTGGGAGAAGACAACAGTGTCCCAGTCCTGCTGTCACTGCCATGCAGGGAGGGGGCTTTCTCCTGTTTGTTTTTCCAGAGTTAAGACCAACAGTTCCTTATTGAGCACTGTGAATGACACCAGAGAGAGTCAGCATACCACCTGTAAGTAGTAAATACACCCCCCCCCCATGAACAAATATTGCAGTTAGAGTGCAATATAACTGCAGTATGCTGCAAATACTGCATTCAAAATAAGTTTTTTTACTGCAGTAATTTTGCAGTAGAACTGCAGTTCAACTGCAGAACACTGCGATTATTCTGCAATTACTGTGTCTAAAATACCACAGTCGACTAGTTTCAAAACTGCAATCATTTTTTGGAAGGGCTTTGTTGATGGCAACAAAGTGAAGATGGGATGGGACTCTGTTCAGGAAACGTGTTAAAGACCCACTGGGCAAAAACTGGTTGTATCAACATTGTTTCCACCTACCAATAAATGTATCTAAGTGAAAAACGATTGGATTTGCAAAAAGTAATCAGCGTAAGGGAATTTCGTCCTAACTTATAACTTAAATCCAATAACATGGTGACATGCTTTGTTGATTTCATGTGGAATTCATATTATTTGACAACTCAACCAAATGTAAATCAAAACTAGACGTTGAACTGATGTCTTTACCCAGTATCCTTAAGAAAAAAGAATGCAGTCAGAATGCAGTTTAACTGCAGTACAATGCAGTATAACTGCAGTTAAAGTGCAGTATAACTGCAGTTAAAGTGCAGTCTAACTGCAGTATGCTGCAAATACTGCGTCCAAAATATCACTGTTTTTTTTACTACAGTAATTTTGCAGTGTAACTGCAGTTACAGTGCAGTATAACTGCAGTTATTCTGCAATTACTCTATCCAAAATACTTCAGTCGACTGCAGTTACTGCACTTTTACTGCAGTTTCAAAACTGCAACATTTTCTTGTAAAGGTGGGGAGGGTGTTTTAAAGAGATTCAGTAGGAGTGGATTATGCTTTTGATTATCACACCTATGGCATAATAAACCAGCGGTAGTAAACCACATTTGCGGACCTGTTTTGTCTTGCATGACGCCCACATGTTTGACGTAGGTACTCTGTATTGTTCCAATAAACCCTAGCACCACTTACCCTATTAAATCTGTCTCCTGTTATTTCAAACAATGTTTTTGTTTGGCAAATAAGCCTGTGATAGATGAGTTCTGGGTTTGTGGACGTTACAGTGGGACCGGTCTATTACCATACCATATATGGCAAACATCGGATGTTGGCACCACTATGCAAGCTGTTATGTGTGAATTTAAAGGTTTTAACAGTGGAGGAATGTGTACACACAGCCCATTTTAATTGTGAGAGCATGTGCGCTGAGACCAGCCAAAATACCAAGCTTGAGTTCAGGCAACAGGTGCTTCGACTCAAGATTGGTATTTTCTATTCTACTTTTATCAAACTCACTTGGAAGGTAAGCTTTTGGGTTTAAGATGCTGTAGACGTTGAATCACTGGCATCTTGCTATGTATGACACACAACACACAATACACAATCTTATCAATCAGTGGAGGACGGTCATAATAATGTCTGGAACGGAAATGGAATAGCATCAAACACATGGAAACCATGTGTTTAATGTATTTGATACCATTCCACTGACTCCGCTCCAGACATTACCATGAGCCCGTCCTCCCCAATGAAGGTGCCACCAACCTCCTGTGCTATCAATAAGGATATTGTTAGTTTACCACACGAGTGACAGAAATGCATATTCCATTTCCCCAGTAGACTTACAATACATATTAGACATAGCTACATAACTAGAGTGGACATTCTTTGGCCATTCGGACATAGGCACACAGCTGGGCTGGTGTGGAATCCCACAGCCATTCTCTCACAGTGTTGAGCTGAGGGTTGATCTGGCTCTGGTCCAGCTCTACAACTGTATGATAGGAACAGCAGGGAGCATGTTGTTATAGCGTACTCTTTCTCCCTATCTACACAACCTACAAGACAGGGAGCATGTTGTTATAATGTACTCTTTCTCCCTATCTACACAACCTACAAGACAGGGAGCATGTTGTTATAATGTGCTCTTTCTCCCTATCTACACAACCTACAAGACAGGGAGCATGTTGTTATAATGTGCTCTTTCTCCCTATCTACACAACCTACAAGACAGGGAGCATGTTGTTATAATGTACTCTTTCTCCCTATCTACACAACCTACAAGACATGGAGCATGTTGTTATAATGTGCTCTTTCTCCCTATCTACACAACCTACAAGACAGGGAGCATGTTGTTATAATGTACTCTTTCTCCCTATCTACACAACCTACAAGACAGGGAGCATGTTGTTATAATGTACTCTTTCTCCCTATCTACACAACCTACAAGACAGGGAGCATGTTGTTATAATGTACTCTTTCTCCCTATCTACACAACCTACAAGACAGGGAGCATGTTGTTATAATGTACTCTTTCTCCCTATCTACACAACCTACAAGACAGGGAGCATGTTGTTATAATGTACTCTTTCTCCCTATCTACACAACCTACAAGACAGGGAGCATGTTGTTATAATGTGCTCTTTCTCCCTATCTACACAACCTACAAGACAGGGAGCATGTTGTTATAATGTGCTCTTTCTCCCTATCTATACAACCTACAAGACAGGGAGCATGTTGTTATAATGTACTCTTTCTCCCTATCTACACAACCTACAAGACAGGGAGCATGTTGTTATAATGTACTCTTTCTCCCTATCTACACAACCTACAAGACAGGGAGCATGTTGTTATAATGTACTCTTTCTCCCTATCTACACAACCTACAAGACAGGGAGCATGTTGTTATAATGTACTCTTTCTCCCTATCTACACAACCTACAAGACAGGGAGCATGTTGTTATAATGTACTCTTTCTCCCTATCTACACAACCTACAAGAGCAGCTGGAGCATGTTGTTATAATGTACTCTTTCTCCCTATCTACACAACCTACAAGACAGGGAGCATGTTGTTAGTTGTTATAATGTACTCTTTCTCCCTATCTACACAACCTACAAGACAGGGAGCATGTTGTTATAATGTACTCTTTCTCCCTATCTACACAACCTACAAGACAGGGAGCATGTTGTTATAATGTACTCTTTCTCCCTATCTACACAACCTACAAGACAGGGAGCATGATGTTATAATGTACTCTTTCTCCCTATCTACACAACCTACAAGACAGGGAGCATGTTGTTATAATGTACTCTTTCTCCCTATCTACACAACCTACAAGAGCAGCTGGAGCATGTTGTTATAATGTACTCTTTCTCCCTATCTACACAACCTACAAGACAGGGAGCATGTTGTTAGTTGTTATAATGTACTCTTTCTCCCTATCTACACAACCTACAAGACAGGGAGCATGTTGTTATAATGTACTCTTTCTCCCTATCTACACAACCTACAAGAGCAGCTGGAGCATGTTGTTATAATGTACTCTTTCTCCCTATCTACACAACCTACAAGACAGGGAGCAGCTGGAGCAGGGTCTACCTCACACGTAAGGAGCACTCACATTTTGATTGTTCTTTAAATGCTCTCTCTCTATCTCCCCCGCTCTCTCTCTCTCATATATATTTCTCATATTTCATTTCCCTGATGATAAGTAGCCTAAATTGTGACATGTGGATAACTACCTCAATATAACTACCTCATAAAGTTAAAGCAGATCCTTAACTGTGCCTACCTATTGTGTTTTTTGATTGTAGAGATTTAAAAGGCTATTGATTTCCTAACCCTCTGACTTTCTTTGTTTAATTAATCTGAGAATAACAATGAAATTATACAAAAAAGTGTGAATTACATTACTTAATTACAGTAAACAGCTAACAGTATCTAGTCAGCTAGTATATCTCAAGTTTCAGATAAGGGCCTCCTAAACGGGGCAGGGTTACGTGGAGGTATGGTAGGAGGAGAAAAAGGATTTCGGGACTCTTCTTTTGTCCTGCATGAATGTGTTTGGGGCCCCGACATGGATGCAGGGGTCACATGGTACCACAAAGCGCCGAATGGGTTAAAAAAAGAGGGGGTTGTAGTTTATGAAAGAGCCGCGGAGGAGAAAGAACATTTGTTGATCATTTGGAGAGGCTACGAGGGGAATTAAGGCTGAAAACAAGAAGGACAGTTTTGAGCCTTAAAGGTGAGTTTTTGCGAGGAGACCCATAATCCTTTGAGACGTTTTTACCAGGTTCACAAACGCTCAATGTAACTTTACTCGCAGTTTAATTTACTAGTGTCAATGTATTCCTTCCACAAGTTGTTGCCTATCAATCCTTGCTCAAAGTTTAACGATACTTTTTGTCCCCTAAATTACCATAGTTGTGTGCGCGCAGTCAGCAAAGCTACAATCGTGTGATCTTTAGCTTTTCTTGGGCAATTTGACCCAAGGCTCTTAGGTTTGCTACTTTTGTATTCATTTAATCTAAATTCAGAATTTACAATTAAATGGTTGTTCGGAATCAAGTTGTTTTCTAATCTTGTTTGCTGAGTGTATCAACAACTGTTACGGGCCAATGTTTATGATGGATTTGTCCATCTCATCTATTTTTTAACCAAACGCCTTCCTGCCATGATGTCAAACTTTGTTTAGGCCTTCATTATCTTCATCATCTTAGTCTTAAAATCAGCTTTTTTTTTATCAATCAAGATATCAACCCCTCGTTAAGCAGTTCATTTTAACACGCATGTAGCCAATTTAGTCGCTAATGAAACGCTTGATGGTGAGTTAACAAGCCTAATCTAAATTCTCCGGCTCATTGGCCTTCTACACAGTCCATTTCATGCACAAAGTCACCGTTCTATGAGTGACACAGTGAAGTTCAATGACTGGCATTTTGTAGGTTTATTGGTTGCCATGTGTGACCGACAGCATGCAGTCAGTGGTTTCATGCATGTGCCCTCGGCCTACACCATGGGCCATCTCAGTTTTTGGTTAGAGGCCAAGGAATGTTAACACGCTGTACCTTGACCGGATACCTTCACTACCAGGCCTTCTGCACTGCACTGCTCAACTCCCATCCCCCGTCTTTACTTCACTGACTTGTAATTAACCAAATTCCTTTGCTGGCTCAGTAGCCTAGGATGAGTTTTGGTCCAGATGAGAATGAGCTACTCTGTCTTGGTCAGTTGTTGATTTGAGAAGAGTGTTTAATAGGCTTATTTGCTCTCACTCTCTCAACTGTTTTTGTGTGTTAACCTTTCAAATATGACCCACATGTTAGCCTATCAGGTGGCCATCTTTACTGGTCCATTTAGTCTAGGGTTCTCCTGCTGTTTGGGTTTACTTTAAATGCCAGGCCTAGGTTGTCACTGATAGGTGATTTGATTATCTGGCACGGGTTACCTCGCTGGAAGAAGTTTGCATCGGGTGAAAAGGGATTATATTCGTTTTGGAACCGGTTGCCACCTGGGCGTGAGCCAGGTGACCAGCTCTGGCCACTGAAGTTGTCTCAACAAAGGTGACTAGGTGAACACATGGAGTAATGAGTAGGATTCTGTTTTCACATGCAGAAGTTATTGATTTTGATAAATGCTTTATCTGCCTCCCCAATAAACTACACTGAACAAAAATATAAACGCATGAAAAGTGTTGGTCCCATGTTTCATAAGATGCCAGAAATGTTCCATATGCACAAAAAGCTTATTTCTTTCAAATGTTCTGCACAAATGTTACATCCCTGTTGGTGAGCATTTCTTCTTTGCCAAGATAATCCATCCACCTGACAGATCATTACGCTGGTGCACCTTATGATGGGGGCAAAAGGCCACTAAAATGTGCAGTTTTGTCACAACACAATGCCATAGATGTTTTGGGTGAGCGTGCAATTGGTATGCTGACTGCAGGAATGTCCTCCAGAGCTGTTGCCAGAGAATTGAATGTTCATTTCTCTACCATAGGCCGCCTCTGTTTTTGAGAATTTGACAGTACGTCCAACCAGCTTCACAACCGCAGACACGTGAATGGCGTCATGTTGGTGAGCGGTTTGCTGATGTCAACATTGTGAATAGAGTGCCCCATGGTGGGGTTATGGTTTGGGTGGGCATAAGCTACAGACATTGAACACCATTGCATTTTATTGATGGCAATTTTGAATGCAGAGATACCGTGATGAGGTCCTGAGGCCCATATGCATCTGTGACCAACAGATGCATATCTGTATTCCCAGTCATGTGAAATCCATAGATGAGGGCCTAATTTATTTCAATTGACCGGTTTCCTTATATGAACTGTAACTCTGTGAGATCTTTGAAATAGTTGCCTTTATATTTCTGTTCAGTGTAGTTAAAAAAAATGTTTTAACACTACCATTCAAAAGTTTGGGGTCACTTAGAAATGTCCTTGTTTTTAAAAGAAAAGCAAATGTTTTTGGTTCATTAAAATAACATCAAATTGATCAGAAATACAATGTAGGCATTGTTAATGTGGTAAATTACTATTGTAACTGGAAACGGCAGATTTAATGGAATATCTACATAGGCGTACAGAGGACCATTATCAGCAACCATCACTCCTGTGTTCCAATGGCACATTGTATTAGCTAATCCAAGTTTATAATTTTAAAAGGATAATTGATCATTAGCAAACCCTTTTGCAATTATGTTAGCACACCTGAAAACTGTTCTTCTGATTTAAAGAAGCAATAAAACTGGCCTTAGACTAGTTGAGTATCTGGAGCAGTAGCATTTGTGTTTTTGATTACAGGCTCAAAATGGCCAGAAACAAAACTTTTTTCTGAAACTCATCAGTCTATTCTTGTTCTGAGAAATGAAGGCTATTCCGTGTGAGAAATTGCCAAGATACTGAAGATCTCGTACAACGCTGTGTACTACTTCACAGAACAGTGCAAACTGGCTCTAACCAGAATAGAGGGAGTGGGAGGCCCCGGTGCACAACTGAGCAAAAGGACAAGTACATTAGTGTCTAGTTAGAGAAACAGACGCCTCACAAGTCCTCAACTGGCAGCTTCATTAAATACTACCTGCAAAACATCAGTCTCAATGTCAACAGTGAAGAGGTGACTCCAGGATGCTGGCCTTCTAGGTTTCTTTGGCCTATTTTTATATTCTCCCCTATGTGTTGGCGGAACTTAACTGGACACATGGCTTTTGCTGGCATGAGCAGTGTAGCATGCCTGTTAGGTGTAGGCTAGGCCTCAATTGATCAAAGCTGAAATGGTACGCATTGGGAAGGTGGTACCCACTGCTTTTCAAAGCCAGAAGGAAATTCATAAGAAAGCTGGCTGACCCATTTTCTTGCACAATGCTTAGGCTGCTGGGACGGTGTTTTTTTGTTTTGAAGAGCGGGTTGATTACATGGACCATTATGTAACATTGGATGTTCTACTGACCTGAGACATTTTAGACAATGGCTAGATCATACCTGTCATCTTCAATGGCTGTTGCATTCTCAAAGTACACTATGAAATGGAGACGAGGATCCAATATCAGATCACTGAGATTTTCACTGAACATATTCATACAGTGTCTCAGAGTAGGAGTGCTAATCTAGGTTCAGTTTAGCCTTGTTAAATATGCGGGGTCCATTGCATATCTACTAACAGGAGATCACTTGCACCCGTGTGTTTAAAACAAACTTGCTTGCAACTAAAAACCCAGAAGAATAAACCAGCCGATCACTTGATCTCATGTTACCGTGTCAAGAGTCTGATACCAGACAGCTGTCTACGTTCTCTACTTCTGCCCCAATGATCGAAAATATTTATTGTAGAATATAGGATTATATTTCCTACAAAACATTTAATCTTTAATGTTATAATTAGAATATTATTAAAAGTTACTTGAAACTACAATTAAATTTGGGTACATTTTAGATGGAACAGTTCAGGGAGTTTTTATTTCTCCAAATAATTACCATACTGTATTAAGACAAGTTGTTACTTTTTCTATTTCATGTGATCATTAAGAACAAAAACATTGTCCAGTGAAAATGTGTAGGGTTAATTGCCACAGATTTGCCACGGTAAATTAGGAAAGACATTGATTCAGTTGTACGGAGTGATTGTCAAATAGGCCTGGTTAAATCTGCTTACTGCACCCATTCTGGAAAAGAGTGCACCTTTTTTTCAAAGGTCAAGTTGAGAGGACCTGGCAATGCCATGGATGGCAGATGGCAGATTGGCGAGGTATGCCCTCAGGTACTGGCGCTAGATCAGGACTTTGTCGTGTCACCTCACCCACATGTATTCTGGGATATTTGAATCCAGAGATGACTCGTGTGGGAAAGAAGGGCTAGTTATTGTTTCTTGGAACAACTAGAAAGTCAGCAAGGTAAATGGAGATGATTGATGAAGATGAGTAATGATGACTGTTGATTTTAGATGAACACTCCTAGACAGGTTCAGCATGTCAAATACATTGTGCGCTAAAAGTGTTGGGACAGTGGCACATTTTCTTGTTTTGCTGCTGTACTCCAGCACTTTGGATTGGAAATGATGGAATGGCTGTGAGGCTAAAGTGCAGATATGATGTGCATTATATTTCTGTCTAACTTTCTCTCACTCATCATTATTCAGGATTCATTCAGGATTTTCCATAATCCTGGTAGCATCCACATTAAAGAAGCGCTTTAGAAACGTATCATATTCGTATTTATAAAAAGTAACTCAAATGGCACTATACACTATTTACCATTCATTAATATTCGGCGCAAAATAATCTGAAACAGCAAATGCATTCAACACATTTCTAGTCACAAGCTTGATGTAGTCATTGTGTGCTATGAATATAGGGCCAAATACTTAACTTTTTACTACTTTAATACACAAGTGCATTTGTCCTAATACTTTTGCTCCCCTTAAATGGGGTGGGGTGTGCTGCGCTGCTATGTCCAAAAAGTACAGTAATTTCTAAACGGTTCACCCAATAATACCCTTAAAGTAAAGCTGACATCTGCACTTTAACCTCAGTCATTGTATCATTTCATATCCAAAGTGCTGGAGTACAGATTCAAAGCAACAAAACAATCCACTATCCTGATACTTCTGGAGCTCACTATGTACACAGTATGCCATTACAATGTCTGTACACATTTTACTGGGGACAATGTATTTCCTTGCAGTAGCTTCTATCTTGACCTGCCTCCTCATCTATCATAATTCACTGTCCTGGTAAATACTGTGACTCTACGAGCTGACCCCCTCCAGTCCTTTGTCTTTCTATCCTGCTGTTGCTAAGCTTTCCCATCTGGTCTGCCTTGCTTCTCTGACCTGCACCAACCTCTCTGCCCAGTGTGAAGTCCCAGCTTGCTGTGTCTTGCCGACCCCAGTCTTTAGAGGTGGTAGTGAGCAGGATGGGGTTTGGAATGACAGGTCGCTGTAAGAATGTAGGTGTGAAACACAATCCACTATGGTACCATGTGATACAGTACGGACTGACTTGTGTTAGGTATTTTTCAACTGTTAAGAATCTATTTTTGTTGGGCCGGTCCACCAGACAGTATACATAGTTCACTAGCAGTTCAGTCTATAAAAATACCGTTTTTTTTTTTGTTGTTTTTGTGGTTCCAAATGAACAACCTCCTTTTTACATCAGAGCAAAAAGCATATTATGAAACCAGAAACCACACTTGTTAAGTCCTTCACAAGGAAACCTATGGCCATAGATCTGAAGCCTGGGTGTGAGACATGGACGTTGCAACACGTTCATCTCGTGGTACTTCTACCACAGTACTCCCACTAGGTCATACCGTTCCACCTGGCGCCTGCTCTTCTGGTTCCTATAATAATGTTTAACCTGGGAGTGTGGGTGTCAACATCCAACCCTCCCTGTGCCCTCCTTATATGCACGTATGGCTCATCATTGATGAACCTTGTGGATGGAGTGGTGCCCCCTGTTGAGCAAATCAAATATTGCTCAAGTGTTATTTTTCTGGAGAGTGAGGTTGGGGTCAAGGAGGCTGTTTTTCATTCGGTCCTGTCAGAAAGGGAATTAAAATTCCTTTTCAGGAAGAAGAAGCCTAAGTCATACCTTTCAGTTAATTGTTTTTTTCAATTCGTAGTTCATGTTCAGGGGTCAATAAGAACTGGTTTTGCAGCATCTGATTTTAAAGTCGTATATGGATGTTATGTTTTGGTTTAACTGAAGAACCAGGCTTGGTTGAATCGTGGTAAAGAATCTAACATGTCAAGTGGATTTCCAGCAGTATTACAGTAGGGACCTGTAAATAATTTGACTGTGTTGAAGTTTGGACCTCCCCTGTAGTTCACACAGTAACTAACAGATTAGAAACTTAATACTAAGTTATGATTTACTGTATTAGCACTTTGTAGTATGGCTGTCTTGGTTTTATATCTGTACCTCTCCCAGGGTGACGCATCCACACGTGTGTATCGCATGGTGGCGTTCTGATCTACAGTCTGTGTCAATGGATCTGTACAGGAGATCTAGTGTGTAGATATCTCTGTACAGGAGGCAGCCAGTTCTCTCTGCTGACATCTCTTCACTTGAATGGCATGATTTGTTTTATCTTGATGTGGATGGTGTGTTTTAAGAAGCTTACCCTTTTTGCTCCTAACACTCGTCCAACCCCACCTCCATAACTGACATGATGATCAGGGTGTTCTTTCTCTCTTTGAACATCTGGAGATGAGCCAGGAGCACCAGAAACAGCTTTTTCAGGTAAATGTCACACTGAAAATAACATCACCTCTCCCCCCCAGAGCTGAGAGGGCCCCCTGGCCAGGTGTCTGCTGAGGCCTCATCATGAGCTGGAGCTTCCTGACGCGTCTCCTGGATGAGATCTCCAACCACAGCACGTTCGTGGGGAAGATCTGGCTGACTGTGCTCATCATCTTCCGCATCGTGCTGACGGCCGTGGGGGGCGAGACCATCTACTACGATGAACAGGCTAAGTTCGTCTGCAACACGCTGCAGCCCGGCTGTGAGAACGTCTGCTACGACGCCTTCGCTCCGCTCTCACACGTCCGCTTCTGGATCTTCCAGGTGAGACTGAGTCAAGCAAGCATATGTAAATGTTTTCTCAAGTTAGGGTGAAGTAACTATAAGGTGTGTGTAGCCATAACAGATG
The DNA here is from genome assembly GCF_901001165.1 of Salmo trutta. NCBI lineage: Eukaryota > Metazoa > Chordata > Actinopteri > Salmoniformes > Salmonidae > Salmo > Salmo trutta. Next base: position 54,454,382 of record NC_042962.1, on the reverse strand, counting down.
GGATGTATAACCTTTTGACACAAATAAACCATTAACTGCTTATGTACTTGTAAGCGATCGCTCAGGGACTTTGAATTCCCTGTCTACCATCAACTCCCCCTCTCTCTCCTCCAGGTCATCCTGATCACCACCCCTACCATCATGTACTTGGGCTTTGCCATGCACAAGATCGCCCGCATGGATGATGTTGAGTACCGGCCTCTTCATCGCGCCGGGAAGAAGAGAATGCCCATCGTGACCCGGGGGGCACAGCGGGACTACGAGGAGGCAGAGGACAACGGAGAGGAGGACCCCATGATCACTGAGGAGATCGAGGTGGAGAAGGACAAAGTGAAGGTGACAGAAGGTAGGGTGAGGGACAGCTTCTCTACACAAACTGACTCATTTCATACCTCCTTCACTCTTTTCATTCACGCTGGTTATAAAGTTGTCACCAGGGAAATTACTTTTTACTTTAAAACTGTGTGTGGATCACACCTGTCCCTTTTCTTTGACTTGCCCTGTGGCATGCTGTCCGTGAGGTAATTTGTCTCTGCCCCATCTCCAGGCTCTGTGAAGAAGCACGACGGTCGGCGGCGGATCGCGCGTGACGGCCTGATGAAGGTGTACGTGTGGTCGCTGATCTCGCGCATCGCCTTCGAGGTGGCCTTCCTGTTAGGCCAGTATGTCCTCTACGGCTTCGAGGTGGCGCCCTCCTACGTGTGCACGCGCTCTCCCTGTCCGCACACGGTGGACTGCTTCGTCTCGCGGCCCACCGAGAAGACCATCTTCCTCCTGGTCATGTACGTGGTTTCTCTCCTCTGCACCACACTCACCCTCCTGGAGATTCTCCATCTCGGGGTCGGCGGGGTCCGCGACACCCTCCGCGGGCGCGCCAGACGCCAACCCAACCCATCTCTTCCCCCCGTGGCCCGGGGGTCCCTCTGCAGTTCCCGCCATGTACCCACGGCCCCGCCGGGGTACCACACGGTCCTGGGGAAGAAGGACCCGTCAGGCAAGCTGAAGGCAGAGTTCAGAGAGCCGTTGGCGGGGGACTATGGGAGGGAGAGCCTGGGGGACGAGGCGTCCAGCAGAGACCTGGAGAGGCTGAGGAAGCACCTGAAAATGGCCCAGCAGCACCTGGACCTGGCCTACCAGAACGAGGAGGGCCAGGGGTCCCCGTCACGGAGCAGCAGTCCCGAGAACAACACCACGGCTGCAGAGCAGAACAGACTCAACTTCGCTCAGGAGAAACAGGCAGCAGCCAGCGAGAAAGGTAAGGAGGTGAAATAGTGTCTGACTGCTGAACGGGTCAAAACAATATGACGGAAGGTTTCTAGCTTCATCAGTCCTAGAAAAAGAGCGATTGAAGAAGGCGCCATATGTATTTTTCAGACATTGTGTTTATTTGAACCTGTTCCAGATTCCTTAAGCCATTTTGAATGACTGCCTTACTGTACAGAATGACATTAACCTTTATAACCCCACAATACTGTTTGTTCCCATGAGGTAGTAGAGAACCTAGAGATCTCTCTATTTCCTGTCTAACATGTTGTTCCCTCAGGAGTACATGCCTGAATCCTGCTCAATGCCTGCTGGACTGCCTGCTTTCTCTTCCCGACTGGCCCTCCACGGATGGGGAAGCACATGGGGACACAGCCAGACAACTGAGAGACTGACGAGTGTGGTTGTGAGAGAGATGTAGTGCCTTGCAGTATTAAGGGCCAGGGACAACTTAAATGTAAAGCTCCCCAAGCTTCCGTAAAGCTACAGTACAAATCTCCTTTTAGCGTCTGACTCATTCGACTTGAGAGCCTCCAAATACTTTGGTCTCAAGTTTCAGCTTGCCGAAACCCCACACCCTACCTTGGAAGTGTCTGTCGCTGAAGCACAGCCTTCTAGATGTAGTCGACACCCCGTTTATTTTTGCCCAAAGGTGTTTCGGTTTGTCCGTTTTTGTTTTAATTTGTTTCGCAGTCATTCCGTTCCAAAGTGTTCTCCGGTCAGTTTCTGTATTCTGTCAGGTGAATCGGTCTCATCCAGTGTAAGCTTTAATTTAACCCCCCCTCTCCTCTCTATTGACAAGGTTTACTAGTCGGTCCAATTTTAAGAGCGAGGCTCAACAAAGTCTTAAAAGCATTTACTGCACATGTTGTTATGCCAGGGCTTGTTGTTGCTGGATACAGAGTGAACCGCAATGAACACTTGCCTGCGGGGGATGTCCTTTTGCACAGACATTATGAGGATGGGCGTGCGTCCATGTATGTGTGTTGTATACAAGGTGCTGGGAGGTTTTCTAAAAGTGCAGTTCTTTAACGAAAGCTTTTAACTTAATCTTGGATGTTAACTGTACATCTTTTGTCAGAGGTTTAGTAATTCAAAGTGAATTGTTTTGACATTCCATGAGACTCCACTCATTGTTAAAGCCTTGTATATTAGTCATTCCAACAAATTGGCCAAATGTGATAAATACCTGGGAAATGCTTGAATCCTGTGATGACTATAAATGTTCTTCCATGCTGTTTAAACACTCCTGTAGTACTCCTGTACCTGTCATTTTGCTCCTGTGCTGTTTCCTTTTGTTCACGCTAGTCTGAGTAGTTTTGTTTAAAAAAAAAACATATTTTTTTTTATGTTCGTACTGGAATTCTAAGGAGGCAAATGCACCAACATTTGCATATCTGTTGTCATAATGAAATGGTTGAGTTGGAAACTGAAAACGATCGTGTCGTGTGCTGTGTTCATTTCATTTTTTATTCGGTACAAAATTAACGTTCCAATATTTTTTCAATATTTGGAGTGTTTTGGTTACATTGTTCCAAGTTGTCGTTTTTGTAACTGTAGAGTTTAGTTTCATATAAATACATGAATAAATATATTTGAACAGAATGACTTTGCAATATCTTTGTTTGGAATGATTACTTCACTGTAGACCTCTGTACTTCACTTCTAAAACACCTTCATCTGAGTCTGCATTGCCCTCTTGTGGCAAGAAGGAAGAACACACTACACACCCATTTCAGTTTCTTAAATTATTTTTATTAAAAATGCATCTTGTGTAGCTGTATCAATAACAAACTTTATTTTGCTCTATAATCTTGGTGCATGACAAATACAGGCCTATCAGTTAGAGGTCTAGCCTAGGTGCTCTCCAAAGACAGTTGCCCTGGCTTAGATTACACCGGTATAACTAATCTTACTTGGAAGAACTGAGCCATTCTCAGAGGTTTTAGGCCTAGATACAGGTGCACTCCTCTGGTATGATGTTGGGCAGGGTCTCGTATTTAAAGGAGTACCCTCCGTCAGACGTAGTGGTGAACCGTAGTGACTTCATGGTCCCGGGGACCGGAGCGCAGCACTGTTTGATCCCCAGCATAGCAGTGGTGCGGTCCGAAGCCGAGCAGGTGCCATGATGATAGAAGTTGAGAACCTTCGGGTGAACGATCCAGTTGTCCCAGCCCAGCTCCTGGAATGAGATGTTGATCATCTCCCGCTGACAGTCGCTGTACTCTGGCTTCTGCTGCGATGGCCGCATCAGGAGGTCGATGGGAACCAGGGAATGGTGGCGGCCAGCTCACCATGGGGAGCGGTCTGGGCCGTGAGGTCGGGCGTGCAGGTGGAGGAATGGCGTTGTTGGCTTCGTTTGCGGGGCAGCGCACCTGGAGTCCGGAGGGGCCTTGGGTCAGGGCGGTGAGGAGGTGGTGCTCGACGCGGTAGGTGGTCCAGCGGTCGTCTTGGCCGGAAACTCTGCCACCTGGAGGAGCTGCTGGTCTGAAGTGAGGAGGAAGAGAGGGGTGATGTTCCTGCTGGCTCCCTCGCCTGCGTAGAACCAGAAATGGGCTGAGGTGATGGCAGACTGCTGGTTGTCTAGGGAGGATTGGAAGTAGTAGGTGAAGTGGCTGGTGGCTCTCTCCTCTGATGGGGAGTCTGAGCTATCACAGGTAGAGTCTGGAAAAACAAGGCAGACAGTGGAAATAAGACCAGGTCAATGGATGGGGAAGCAAATAACCTACAGTTGTTGACGTCTGGAAAAACATCCGACGAACTTCACTTTTGGAGTGAACTAGTGAAGAGAGATTACTAAAGAGAAGGGAAAAGGAACATGGCATCAGAGCGTGAGAAAGAGGGATATGGACTCACTCAACAGAGCTGGGGAAGAGGATGACTTGCTCATGGCTCTCCTGGTGATGCCTCCTGTGCCCAGGCTGCCCTCCCTACCCTGGTGGATCTCGCCCCGCATCTGCTCTCTCTCTCCCCCCCGTCAGGGGCCTGTTGGCTGGGCAGCTCGTCCCCCTGGCAGGCCTGGGTCTGGGTCCACAGGAGTAGCAGGGCACAGGAGAGGACGCTAGAAGGACCACTCTGCTTGGTTCAGATCTCTTCAGTCTGTAGAGGAGGGTTGTGAAGCATGTAGATCGAGGTGGAAAATTGCTTTGAGTTCGAGTAATCCAAGTAGGTCAAATATCCTTGTCTAATAATTGGTAAGATGACCAAATGGGTCAATTGATTGTGCCAGAACTTCCAGTAGATGAGGTGAAGTAGTGTAGATCCTTCTCTGTCCTGAGCCGGTGGGCAAGTGGTGTCAATGAAGTCCTGTATTATTTGGAGGTTCCATCTCTGCCAATGCAGAGCACTGTGTCTCTCTTGTCAATTGTTTTGTCATGGAATAATATTGCCTCCTACCCATGCCTATCTAGACACTGGGGAAAAAGGGAGTGAGAGAGAGCCCTATGTTATTGTTATGCAGTCATAATCCAGAGGGAAGACTTCAGAGTAGGACCTTGTGGGTGATTGGAAGTTATAATGTATTTGATCACAGTCTGCGTTTCACGGTAAGGGCTGCTTTGTTCTTGTACTGTACTAAACCATTTGAGGTATTTTTCCTTAGTGTTAAGGTTTTCTTTAATACACATAGTGTGTGTATTTAGTGTGGGAGGTGTGATGAGATTTCAGCAGCGGAGAAGTATTAGACAAAACACCGGGGCCAGATAAGACAAGGTTGAAAGAGGCGTCTGAAATGGAACGGTTTACAGGCTCTGTAAGTGCAAAAATGTGGTTGTCTCACCTAGCTATCTTAAGATGAACGCACTGTAAGTCACTCCTGATAGGAGCGTCTGCTGAATGACTCGAATATAAACAGATATTGGGGTCAGTTATTGAAAATGAACCACAGTTTGAACTAATGCGTTATAACTGTTTATATAAACTATTCACAAACCCTTTGCAACCCCCTTAGAAGACACAAAGTGTTCCGAATAGATCACAACACTAATCACACGTGAAGTCACAGTGCTGCTGTAGTCATTTCATAAGGCTCATCTGTAGACAACACCTTGGTGTCAGTATGACTCCCTGATCAAATAAAGGTTCAATATTATTTATTTTTCATCATAATGAACCCAACAGATGTGGATGTCCCTCATCACCTGCTTTCCCACCAAACAAATGTGTGTGTTAATGTGTCTTTGAAAATAATAACAATTAGGCTTTCTTTATTCAACTCCAGCCTTGGGGCTCTGGCTGCATCTGTGCAATTACAGAATACAGTTTCATAGACAAGGTCAGATATTACAGCTTGTCTCAGTGGGGAATAAACATACCAGACCGAGTTACAATAACCTCGGAAGCACATAATCGTTCTCTTGCAAACACATCCTTTTCTCTATACAGAGAGAGTTAAGTTTAGCCCCAGGTCGTGCTGGCCAACTCCGAAAGTGATACTGGCCAGGCAGACGGGCAGTCTTCTGCGTAACTCACCAACTCTCTGACAGATGATCTGCTCTCTCGTGTGACTAGAGTGGAGTCATGGAGCCACACATGTCTCTAGTCAGGCCTGGGGAACTAGTTCCTAGACCGCAGTCAGGGTACATATCTTTACATATCTCATAGCTGCTGCTGTTCTTATCATCAATACTGACTGTCTTGTATTTTTGTCATAGGATGCATTGAAATCCCAACATGACTCTCAAGAACATTTCAAGAGGACAAGTAATCTAGGATAGAAGGTAGGAAGTAACTTTTAGTTTGGAATCCACCTCATGTTTGGGGCGGCAGGTAGCCTAGTGGTTGAAGCGTTTTAACATGAATTTAACACTTATAAACAAAAGGTTGCTCGTTCGAATCCCCAATCTGACAAGGTAAAAATCTGTTGTTCTGCCCCTGAACAAGGTAGTTAACCCATGTTCCTAGGCCGTCATTGTAAATAAGAATTTGTTCTTAACTGACTTGCCTAGTTACATTTTTTCATTTATTATGTTCATGGGACTGTTTCAAGGGCTCTTGCAGTACAACAAGGTGGCCAGAAGATGGTCTACTAGTTTACCACAGCTGGGGCTCAGCTGCACGAGGGAGTTCTGTTCATAGTCAGGAGTGTTTGCAAATTGCCAGGTTTTCATTATTCTGCCCAACCTCAGTGCTATCTGATGTGTCTTGGATGTTAAGAGTGGGAGATAGATATAGACTGAGTGTACAAAACATTAAGGACACCTTCCTAATATTGAGTTTCCCTCCTTTTTCCCTCAGAACAGCCTCAAATCATCGGGGCATGGACTCTACAAGGTGTCAAGCGTTCCACAGGGATGCTGGCCCATGTTGACTCCAATGCTTCCCAAACTTGTGTCAAGTTGGCTGGATGTCCTTTGGGTGGTGGACCATTCTTGATACACGGGAAACTGTTGAGTGTGAAAAACCCAGCAGCTTTGCAGTTCTTGACACAAACCAGTGCGCCTGGCATCTACTACCATACCCTGTTCAAAGGCATTTAAATATTTTGTCTTGCCCATTCACCCTCTGAATGGCACACATACACAACCCATGTCTGAATTGTCTCAAGGCTTAAAAATCCTTCTTTAACCTGTCTCCTCCCCTTCATCTTCACTGATTGAAGTGGATTCACCTGGCTCTATGTCATGGAAAAAGCAGGTGTCCTTAATTTTTTGTATACTCAGTGTATAGAGAGACAGAGAGAGCACAGGAGGTTGGTGGCACCTTAATTGGGGAGGACAGGCTCAAGGTGACGGCTGGAGCAGAATCTGCAGAATGGTTTCCACATTCCATTGGCTCTGTTCCAGACATTATTATGAGCCGCCTTCCCCTTAGAAGCCTCCACTGATATAGAGAGATGTAGTAGTAGTAGTAGTAGTAGTAGTAGTAGTAGTAGCATAAGTAGCAGTAGTACTAGTAGTAGTAGTAGTAGCATAAGTAGCAGTAGTACTAATAGTAGTAGTAGTAGCAGCAGTAACAATAGTAGTAGTAGCAGCAGTAGTAGAAGTAGTAGTAGTAGCAGCAGTAACAGTAGTAGTAGTAGCAGTAACAGTAGTAGTAGTAGCAGCAGTAACAGTAGTAGTAGTAGTAGTAGCAACAGTAGTTGCAGTAGTAGCAGTAGTAGTAGTAGCAGCAATAACAGTAGTATTTGTAGAAGTAGTAGTAGTAGTAGATAGTGAATAAAAACATCCTCAGGAGTAATGCAACATTTAAAAAAAAATGTTTTATAAAATCCTAAAGTCCTAAATTTAACACTCATTCTTCTCAGTGGGCGACATTGCATATGTGTGCATGAATAGGTGAGTGGGTGCAAACACACAGGAGTGAATATCAGTGTCAGAGACAATAGCTCCCTGCTCTGTCTGGCTGGTGGAGCGTTTGGTTGGTGGTGAACTGACGTCTCCATCTCCTCCTTCACTCTGGCTGGCTGCTCTTTTGTGCTCCCTGATGCCAGACGCCTCATCTGACCAACCAGTGGTCATGGCAGGCACAGCAGGCCTCTTTTCCGTCGTCCTCTGTCGCTTCTTCTTTGGTGGGAGGGTATCAGGGTCCTTGAAGGCTCTGATCCTTATGACCCATTTGGGCTTCTTGGGCTTTGGGGTCTCTGCATGACTGGCACTGTCGCCCAGCTGCTGTACAGCACTCTGGGATGGGCCTGGGCTCTGTGAGTCTGGACTACCAACCATCCTCGGGATCATTCTGTTGACAGGGTTATTTGCTTACAGAAACAGGATGGACTCCCGGAGGACTTGAGCCTTTTTGGGTTTTGAAGGGCGGTGTAAGTCCGCAGTTTTAGCACTTTCAAAGGCTTTGACTTTGACTTTGGAGGCTTTAGATGGAGCTGTGGTTTTCCCTGGAGACCAAACACTGTTGGAGACGTGAACTGTCACTATGGAGACTGGGGTTGAATGCTATCCATACCTGAAAGTGGGGAAATTGTGTTTTTACTTTACAAGCAGTTGAATTTGCATTCAAAAAAATTTCCAAGTCCCAGATCAGTTAATTTTAACAGTAAAATGTTAAGTAATATTTTTTTTAAATGAAGTAGCCTAAGAGACACTCAGTTATCCCAATTATCCCTAGATATTAAGATTTGATTCAACGTTTTGAATGAGGATGGAGGTTTGCCGATTTAAAGCAGCTATTCCAGCTTTCGTCCATAAGCAAACTAAAAGTTTTAGTTCCAATTCTACGTTTGTTTATTACGAAGAGACGTCGTAATAAAGGAGCGCATGGAGGAGCCCAATTTCCATAGTAACGCGCAACTTATTTCTTGGCATAAATAAACAATTGTTTTAGACGAAAATATACAATAAATGTAGGTCAGGCACAGGACTACTGTTACAGTATAGTTTATACAAAGGTATCTTTAGCGAAATTCAGACAATAAATGAAAGAAAGTTTAGCCAATAAATTAGAGGATACATTTTTGTACACGTTTTGACTTTGGGCCAACGGCTTCACCCGACGAAGTTATAGGCCTAAATATTGTTTAAACCTCCGCAAAACCCGACTTTCATAAAATGCATAGTTCAAAACCTAAAAATGTTTTACCCAACTGTTGGCCAGTTAGCAGGGAGCGGTCTGTCCAAGTTCGTGTGATTGATGGATAAACTCTGTTGCCATGCGACTTTTGCCTGAAAATAAACACCAGATGCGCTCCCATCATCACCGCAGGTGCATCCTAAATGGCGCCTTTTCTATCCAAAGCTCCTTCAAATAATCGGAACTGCCGTTCTTTTATCCTTATGATACATTTGTAACCTCTTAACAAAGTGTTGGGTGCACATAATTCAACATGAAAAATAATTTCCCAACACTGCACGTTGGTGTGCAGACTATAATTGGTAAACTAGACAGACAGACAGACGCTGTATTGTTTATTAGCAAAACGTCTCCTCTTTGCACATATCACCATTTGGTCCATGCTCTGCTTGAGGCCTAGACCAGAGGATGATCTTTGTCCAAGTCAGAGCGATGTACTCTGAATATATGGCTCTGGTCCAAGTCCACGGCCCTATATAGTCTGTTTCCATGGTGACCAGACAGACAGAGGAGCTGTAGATGGGGTTTATTCATCCCGTACCAGCACACATGGTTCTCCTACTGCTGTGACTCAGAGTTAGTCATAATGACAAGCTGTCAATGACGTATGAGGTTATAAATGACCAATGAATAATCTAATATGATGCAACCGGAATTGAATTCCATAATGCAAAACAAAAACACAAGATTGTGAGATTATTTGTTTTTTAGCAGAGTTAGAGAAGTAATTACGTTTCTTTGGTTTTATTTCCTAGTGAGCTACCAGTAGTTGTTAGTATGTATGTGAGCTACCAGTAGTTGTTAGTATGTATGTGAGCTACCAGTAGTTGTTAGTATGCATGTGAGCTACCAGTAGTTGTTAGTATGCATGTGAGCTACCAGTAGTTGTTAGTATGCATGTGAGCTACCAGTAGTTGTTAGTATGTATGTGAGCTACCAGTAGTTGTTAGTATGCATGTGAGCTACTAGTAGTTGCTGGTATGCATGTGAGCTACCAGTAGTTGTTAGTATGCATGTGAGCTACCAGTAGTTGTTAGTATGCATGTGAGCTACCAGTAGTTGATGGTATGCATGTGAGCTACCAGTAGTTGTTAGTATGTATGTGAGCTACCAGTAGTTGTTAGTATGTATGTGAGCTACCAGTAGTTATTAGTATGCATGTGAACTACCAGTAGTTGTTAGTATGCATATGAACTACCAGTAGTTGTTAGTATGCATGTGAACTTCCAGTAGTTGTTAGTATGTATGTGAGCTACCAGTAGTTGTTAGTATGTATGTGAGCTACCAGTAGTTGTTAGTATGTATGTGAGGTACCAGTAGTTGTTAGTATGCATGTGAGCTACCAATAGTTGATAGTATGCATGTGAGCTACCAGTAGTTGTTAGTATGCATGTGAACTACCAGTAGTTGTTAGTATGCATGTGAGCTACCAGTAGTTGTTAGTATGTATGTGAGCTACCAGTAGTTGTTAGTATGCATGTGAGCTACCAGTAGTTGTTAGTATGCATGTGAACTACCAGTAGTTGTTAGTATGCATGTGAACTACCAGTAGTTGTTAGTATGCATGTGAACTACCAGTAGTTGTTAGTATGCATGTGAACTACCAGTAGTTGTTAGTATGCATGTGAGCTACCAGTAGTTGTTAGTATGCATGTGAGCTACCAGTAGTTGTTAGTATGCATGTGAGCTACCAGTAGTTGTTAGTATGCATGTGAGCTACCAGTAGTTGTTAGTATGTATGTGAGCTAGCAGTAGTTGTTAGTATGTATGTGAGCTACCAGTAGTTGTTAGTATGTATGTGAACTACCAGTAGTTGTTAGTATGTATGTGCTCTTATGTTGCTGGGTGCCTAGCTTTGACTTATGAATCAGAACACATTTATCTACTCCCCTTGGCTCCCCTCTCTACTCTGACACACGCACGCACACACGCACGCACGCACGCACGCACACACACACACACACACGCACACACACACACACACACACACACACACACACACACACACACACACACACACACACACACACACACACACACACACACACACACACACAAGCTTGGTGTGCGTGTGTGTGAGAGAGAGGCAGAGGCAGGGGCACATGGGCTGCCCAAAAAATGTGACCTATCGAGGACGCAGCTGTCATTTCAAGGCTGGGGGTACTTGCCCGTCACCTACCAGGAGACACGACCACGGAGGGAGAGGGAGCGAGGGAGTGAGAGGGAGCGAGAGGGAGCGAGGGAGAGACAGGGAGCGAGGGAGAGACAGGGAGCGAGGGAGAGACAGGGAGCTTAACTCCTGACAAGAAAAAAAGAGTAGTGTGGGTGCACTAGAGCCACTCTCCTTGAGTCCAAGTAGAGCCAGTTTGGATAGTGGTGACATTGGAGCCTCCATAGGTCAGATCTCTCTCTCTCTCCACTCTTCGGTGGGGTGTAAGCAAAGCCCCAGACCCCCTTCAAAGGGCTGTAGCGGTGGCAGCTAAGTCTAGATGATCCAGGTGGACTTACACCAGGGGCTCCAGTGGACAGGAGGACAGGCAGAGAGAGGACACTTTAATTTGTTCCAGATGAAATATTTGGCTTCCCAGATCTTGTTACCTTAACTGGACTTTGTGAGGATGTGAAAAAAATGGACTGCATATTTTTCTGGGAGGTGACAAGGTAAGTTCATTATCAAGGGTTCATAATTGGGTTAAAGGCATGTTGTCCCTTCACTGGCATGATATTTATTGAGGGATTTGGGGTAACTTTATGATGATAAGTTAATTGGTTACCTTCTGTGTTTTATTTGCGTCTCCATAAGTGGACTTCATCGTTGCAGCTGCATGTTCATTTCATTTGTGACAGTAACTTACTGTATATCTATGTAACCACAGACTCCAGATCAAATTGGAATACTGAGAGGTACCTCTGACCAACTAAGGAATAGAAGTACCAATGGATGATTTCATGAGGATTGTTCCATACACACAGTAACTGCATCCCATATCTAAAAGGCTGTCACTTGTTGAACATGAAGTGTTCAGAACCATGAGCACCAACCCAAAGAAAATGGCGGAAGGCGGCACACACCTCAGTCCTGGTATCCCCTCCAAACGGGCCAAAGTTTCCCAGGGCCAGGTAGTTCCGGAAACAGGGGACCCAGATCGAACCCCGCCGGTGTTCGTGCGCAAGCTCCGCAAGGCTGCAGTGGGGACAGGGTGTGATATCCGCCTGAGGGTGTCTGTGAGGGGTCAACCTGCCCCCTCTCTGTTTTGGTACCGTAACAATGATCTCCTGGCCCCGCCTGGGGAGAAGGATGTTGGGGGTCTGTGGATCAGGGATTGCAAGGCCAGTGATGCTGGTCTCTATACCTGCGTGGCCAGCAACTGCCTGGGGGAGGCTCAGAGCAGCGCCCTGCTTGCCGTTATGGACCTGGGAGAAGGTAACGTTGGGGAAACATTGGGACAACATTATGATTCATCTGTGTTTGCTAAGTATTGAAACATGGGGACAACCCTCACGAAACATTGTGTAAGTCTACAAGGGAAGCATGCAGGGGAACATCTGTTATCCATCTACTTTTTAAAGGTGCTCGGTAAGCATAGGACCAATCTTTACAAAAGCCAACAACAATGTACCCAACAGGTTTGCAGGTGGTATATTTATTTCATTCCATCTCAAATAGCTGTCCATTCCACTCTAGAAAACCCTTGCTCTTTCAAAAGTACTTCAACCCTGCTCTTTCAAAACGACTTCTACTGTAGAGCCCGTCAGCTAGCAACACTTGTCTTGAGAGGGGTGAGGTTAAATTTGGCTCCTCAGTCTAAATTGAGACGTAGCGGTTTAGGGTGGGGCTGGTGTGACCCCCCATGTCATCTGTCGCTGTGATCTTTTAGCAGTTGAACCCTTCACCTTCTGACCCCCTGGTTGGATGATTGTTGTTGTTTTGCAGTTTGGAGCAAACTGAAGTGATATGGCGGCCATTTTGTCCAGGGTGTAACCGAGAGATGGAGAGAGAGAGAGAGATTACTCCATTTGAATGACTGTAAATAGATGTTTGTGTATTTATTTGTGTATTTACAGTATCACATTTGGGCCTGCAGAGCTGTCCCTTTAATACATCTAATAAAGGAATCAGACAAATGCTATGTGGCTCACCAGTCAGTAAAGGCCATGTCATTAGTCTGGACCACATCACATGACAGAATGAACAGTTGTAACTGGAGCTCCACACGTAGTGTCCCACAACCCAATGCCATCCAACACATTGTCTGTCTGTGTCCCAAATTGCACTCTACTCTCTATATAATGGCTGGAACAGAGTCAATTGAATGGCATTAAACACATGGAAACCATGTGTTTGATGTATTTGATACCATTCCACCTATTCCGCTCCAGCCATTACCACGAGCCCGTCCTCCCCAATTAAGGAAATAGGAATCCATTTTGGGACGCAGGACAGAATCTTACGGTGAGAACGCTATTAAAGGGAAGACGATACGACGAAGGACAGTTTTTGTACTTTGTGCGTGGTGAAGCCGAAAGCATTGCCCTGATCCCCTTGTTTCATAAGATACTAGCTATAATTAGAGTGCTTTGGAGGGCTCCTTTGCTGAGGGTGGGAGTTCTGACGGCATAAATTCACCGTAACAGACAGTCAGCTGAAGCCTGAGAGAGATGGATCGGCCTTTTTGAAAGGCTAGACTAGGAACTCTAACTCACTCCCCACATCTCATCTTCTTTATACTCCCCTCAGCTCTCACTCACTCCCCCCTCTCTATTCATCTATTTCCTTGCCCTTTTATAGGTTCTCATTCTTCCCACCTCTCTCTCTTGATCTCCCTCTTCCTCTGCAATCACTGCCCTTCCTTTCCACCATACTCCTCTCCCCTCTCTCCCTTTCCTGGGGACGTCTTTGGCCTTCGCCAGACAATCTCTGCTTATCACTTTCTGCCCCCATACCTTCTCTCCCTTTCACTCCACTCTTCTCCCCCTTTCTCCTCAGCCCTCTCTCCTCTCCCCTCTCCCCTCTCCCCCTCTCTCCTTAGCCCTCTCCCCCTCGCTCCTCAGCCTTCTCCCCCTCTCCTCAGCCGTCTCTCCCTCTCTCCTCACCCATCACACCCTCTTGTTTTCTCCTCACCTCTCTCCCCTCTCCTGTTGACATCTTGGTCTTATTCTTGAGTCTCTGCCTAGAACCTTCTACCTCTCTCTTGTCATGTCTGTGTCTCTCTCCTCCTGGTGGGTCTCTGTGTCTCACCCTCCTGGTGGGTCTCTATGTCTCTCTCCTCCCGGTGAGTCTCTGTGTCTCTCCCACCTGGTGGGTCTCTATGTCTATCTCTCCCACCTGGTGGGTCTCTATGTCTATCTCTCCTCCTGGTGGGTCTCTGTGTCTCTCTCTCCTCCTGGTGGGTCTCTGTGTCTCTCTCCTCCTGGTGGGTCTCTGTGTCCCTCTCCTCCTGGTGGGTCTCTGTGTCTCTCTCCTCCCGGTGGGTCTCTGTGTCTCACCCTCCTGGTGGGTCTCTGTGTCTCTTTCCTCCTGGTGGGTCTCTGTGTCTCTCTCCTCCTGGTGGGTCTCTGTGTCTCTCTCCTCCTGCTGGGTCTCTATGTCTCTCTCCTCCCGGTGGGTCTCTGTGTCTCACCCTCCTGGTGGGTCTCTGTGTCTCACCCTCCTGGTGGGTCTCTGTCTCTCTCCCCCCTGGTGGGTCACTGTGTCTCTCTCCTCCTGGTGGGTCTCTGTGTCTCTCTCCTCCTGGTGGGTCTCTGTGTCTCTCTCCTCCTGGTGGGTCTCTGTGTCTCACCCTCCTGGTGGGTCTCTGTGTCTCACCCTCCTGGTGGGTCTCTGTGTCTCTCTCCTCCTGGTGGGTCTCTGTGTCTCACCCTCCTGGTGGGTCTCTGTGTCTCACCCTCCTGGTGGGTCTCTGTGTCTATCTCCTCCTGGTGGGTCTCTGTGTCTCTCTCCTCCTGGTGGGTCTCTGTGTCTCACCCTCCTGGTGGGTCTCTGTGTCTCTCTCCTCCTGGTGGGTCTCTGTGTCTCTCTCCTCCTGGTGGGTCTCTGTGTCTCACCCTCCTGGTGGGTCTCTGTGTCTCTCTCCTCCCGGTGGGTCTCTATGTCTCTCTCCTCCTGGTGGGTCTCTGTGTCTCACCCTCCTGGTGGGTCTCTGTGTCTCTCTCCTCCTGGTGGGTCTCTGTGTCTCACCCTCCTGGTGGGTCTCTGTGTCTCTCTCCTCCTGGTGGGTCTCTGTGTCTCACCCTCCTGGTGGGTCTCTGTGTCTCATCCTCCTGGTGGGTCTCTGTGTCTCTCTCCTCCTGGTGGGTCTCTGTGTCTCACCCTCCTGGTGGGTCTCTGTGTCTCACCCTCCTGGTGGGTCTCTGTGTCTCTCTCCTCCTGGTGGGTCTCTGTGTCTCACCCTCCTGGTGGGTCTCTGTGTCTCACCCTCCTGGTGGGTCTCTGTGTCTCTCTCCTCCTGGTGGGTCTCTGTGTCTCACCCTCCTGGTGGGTCTCTGTGTCTCTCTCCTCCTGGTGGGTCTCTGTGTCTCACCCTCCTGGTGGGTCTCTGTGTCTCTCTCCTCCTGGTGGGTCTCTGTGTCTCACCCTCCTGGTGGGTCTCTGTGTCTCATCCTCCTGGTGGGTCTCTGTGTCTCTCTCCTCCCGGTGGGTCTCTGTGTCTCACCCTCCTGGTGGGTCTCTGTGTCTCACCCTCCTGGTGGGTCTCTGTGTCTCTCTCCTCCTGGTGGGTCTCTGTGTCTCACCCTCCTGGTGGGTCTCTGTGTCTCACCCTCCTGGTGGGTCTCTGTGTCTCTCTCCTCCTGGTGGGTCTCTGTGTCTCACCCTCCTGGTGGGTATCTGTGTCTCTCTCCTCCTGGTGGGTCTCTGTGTCTCACCCTCCTGGTGGGTCTCTGTGTCTCTTTCCTCCTGGTGGGTCTCTGTGTCTCACCCTCCTGGTGGGTCTCTGTGTCTCACCCTCCTGGTGGGTATCTGTGTCTCTCTCCTCCTGGTGGGTCTCTGTGTCTCACCCTCCTGGTGGGTCTCTGTGTCTCTTTCCTCCTGGTGGGTCTCTGTGTCTCACCCTCCTGGTGGGTCTCTGTCTCTCTCCCCCCTGGTGATATTCAACCTGTGTGTGACCATCTATCTCCCACCATGACCAATAAGCCTCTTCTCAGACACTCTATCTCCCCCTTTCTCTGCCCTTCTTTTCACCTTCTCTCTCTCTCTCTCTCTCTCTCTCTCTCTCTCTCTCTCTCTCTCTCTCTCTCTCTCTCTCTCTCTCTCTCTCTCTCTCTCTCTCTCTCTCTCTCTCTCTGTCTCTCTCTCTCTCTCTCTGTCTCTCTCTCTCTCTCTCTCTCTTTTTTTTTTCTCTTTCTCGCTCTTTCTTTTTTTCACCGCCCCCAGACCTCTGTGTGGTTCTCTCCCTCCTCCCTTCCCTCTCCCCTCCTCTCTTATTTGTGGCATGGTATGTGCCAGGGGGTTCGTGTTCCAGAGATGTGTGGATGCCATCGGGCTCTCCTATTGCACCAGTACACATCAGAAGTAATTATAGCAACACCACAGTGCCTCAGTGGGGCTGAGACTATGGACAGTCACGCTCAATCACAGTCATCATGATGAAAGAGGGAGGGAGGGTTGAGGGAGTGGGAGATGTAGATGTATAAAAGGATAGAGGAAGTGTGTGTGTGTGTGTGTGTGTGTGTGTGTTTTCTGGTAATAGATGCATGTAGAAAAGACTAGATGCATCACATGTAGGTCTTTTTTGAGGCTGGCCCTTTGAGAAGTCAAAAAGCACCATATGTCAGTACTGACCATCCCACAACAAGCCACCAGTCTGTGACTGTGATACTTTTTGACACATCATATTTGGCTTAGTAGTGTTTACGCTTTGACCACTGAATCACTTCAATGACTTGACATGAGGTCAGTCTGTAAACGTTAACCCCCTCACACATTCAATGATTTTACAACTCTTATAATCTTGGTTACCCAGAAGTAAAATCCGCTCGCGAAAATCTGTAATTTGCTGTTTTACTTCTGGGAGGAATGCTGTTAACAATTATGGTTACCCTTTCGCAACGGAAGGAAGTGGTCTCCTCCATCGCAAACGGAAACTGTCAGCCAAACCCCTCCCTTCTGCTAATTTCACCAGTGTTTATCATGGGCAGATTTTGTTTTCATGAATTTTTACGATACAGACAATTTTAACTTTGTGGCTGTGGAATCTAGTGGAAACTGTATATCATCCACACACAGGCTTGAAAATCACTGCACCTGCTTAAGCACCGCCTTCTCCCCATACTGATTGGTCCACAAATCAACAACGAAAGACCAAACCATAAGCTATTGTTGCTTGTAATCACATAATTATACGTGAGCCTTGACAGATTCTCAACGTTTCATCTGTCCATGAGAATCTGTCAGTTTCATCTGTCCACGAGAATCTGTCAGTTTCATCTGTCCAGGAGAATCTGTCAGTTTCATCTGTCCACGAGAATCTGTCAGTTTCATCTGTCCAGGAGAATCTGTCAGTTTCATCTGTCCACGAGAATCTGTCAGTTTCATCTGTCCAGGATAATCTGTCAGTTCCATCTGTCCACGAGAGTCTGTCAGTTTCATCTGTCCACGAGAATCTGTCAGTTTCATCTGTCCAGGAGAATCTGTCAGTTTCATCTGTCCACGAGAATCTGTCAGTTTCATCTGTCCACGAGAATCTGTCAGTTTCATCTGTCCACGAGAATCTGTCAGTTTCATCTGTCCAGGAGAATCTGTCACTTTCATCTGTCCAGGAGAATCTGTCAGTTTCATCTGTCCAGGAGAATCTGTCAGTTTCATCTGTCCACGAGAATCTGTCAGTTTCATCTGTCCACGAGAATCTGTCAGTTTCATCTGTCCACGAGAATCTGTCAGTTTCATCTGTCCACGAGAATCTGTCAGTTTCATCTGTCCACGAGAATCTGTCACTTTCATCTGTCCAGGAGAATCTGTCAGTTTCATCTGTCCAGGAGAATCTGTCAGTTTCATCTGTCCACGAGAATCTGTCAGTTTCATCTGTCCACGAGAATCTGTCAGTTTCATCTGTCCACGAGAATCTGTCAGTTTCATCTGTCCACGAGAATCTGTCAGTTTCATCTGTCCACGAGAATCTGTCAGTTTCATCTGTCCACGATTGATGTTTAATGGTGTAAACCATCCAATGGTTACATGATGTTTCTCTGAGCGCTATCCAAGTAACTGGTATTTTAGCTGACATTTTAGCTGACATGGTATTTAGACTACATGAAACATCCATAAAGGTGATATGAATGCCTTATATAAACCCCCTTCAAGTTACCAAACATGCATGCTCTTAGACTGCCCTCTCAAACCTCTGCCATTTTGTTATTCTGGGAAGGAAACCAGAATGCAACAGTACATGGATACTCCCATGCTTGGGAGGACATGAACTTGATCCTCCTCCGGCTCTGGCCCATATTCCACAACTACGGTTTGTTATGCCAAATATCGTGACTGTCCACTCCAGTGTCCTTGTGGATCTCGGGAGTTTCAGTGTGGCTATGCTATGCTATGCTAACTAGAACTCTACTGTAATTTAACGACTCCGTTCCCACCCTCAGAATATATTTACTGTGCAGTTATAGACCCAAGTCTTAGACTCACACTGTCGGTGGGTATATACGCACTCCAGAATTTGGTCTACGTGTCTAACATTTGATATCCTCAAGCAGGAGACCGGTTTAGTGACGTCAGACATAGTGGTGAACAATCCCCTTCAGATTTAGAATGTAATGTAATCCTCCACCACACTCTGTACATGTGTTTTTAGCCTGTCAAATTGATACTGGTTTTGGTCCGTCATTCAAAAGTTCACCTCTACTTTTTATAGTTACTTAAAGATCGAATCAGCTTTAGGGGAAACAGAGACAATGTTCTCTCTCAGAGCCAGTGGTGGAAAAAGTACCCAAATTGTCATACTTGAGTAAAAGTAAAGATATCTTAATATTAATAGAAAATGACTCAAGTAAAAGTGACCCAGTAAAATACTACTTCAGTAAAATTCTAAAAGTATTTGGTTTTAAATATACGTAAGTATCAAAAATAAATGTAATTGCTAAAATATACTTAAGTATCAAAAGTAAAAGTATACATAATTTAAAATTCCTTATATTAAGCAAACCAGACAGCACAATTTTCTTGATTTTTTAATTTATGGATAGCCAGGGGCACACTCCAACACTCAGACATCATTTACAAACGAAGCATTTGTGTTTAGTGAGTCCGTCAGATCAGAGGCAGTAGGGATGAACAGGGATTTTCTGTTGATAAGTGTGTGAATTGGACCATTTTCCAGTCCTGCTAAGCATTCAAAATGACACGAGTACTTTTGTGTGTCAGGGAAAATGTATGGAGGAAAAAGTACATTATTTTCTTTAGGAATGTAGTGGAGTAAAAGTAAATAAATATAGTAAAGTAAAGTACAGATACCCTAAAAAACGACTTATATAGTACCTTAAAGTATTTTTACTTAAGTACTTTACACCACTGCCCAGAGCCTTTGTTGTTTTGATTGTTTTGATGATTGAACAGAGGTGGAGGCATGTTTGGCAGCATTGAAAAAACAACGACAGTGCATATTCTGCTGTTCTATCGCAAGTGCGATGATGTCAGAGGGGAAAAAACAGTGTTTGTCGTTTGCTGTTACTTGTATGTTGTTGAAATATCTCAAACAGATGTTAGTCTTGAAAACACGACCCTAGGCAACACAGTGACTAGGGTCTGGTTTCAATGATGGACTGTTTTGGCAAAGAGGAACTACCTCACTGCCTACATCAATACTTTATCAGCTTGAATAAAATACAAAATAGTAGCTAGCAATACGGAGATCACCTTCAACCTTCACTAAAACCACTGCAAAGGTTTTGCCTGCAAACTTTGGTTTGCAGGCATTCTGGCATGTCTGGCTTGTGACTTGAGTCCCCAGATTTTTTTTTCTTTATCGACGTAGGCAGTGATGTACTTCCTCTACGCCAAAAGAGTCCATCATTGAAACCTAGTCACTGTGTTGCCTAAGGACAGGTTTTCGACATTCAACAGACGTAGCAATTTCACCATTAAGGATTCCAGCTTTAAAGCAGCTTGTTGAAGTTATTCATGGCTGACAACGATATCTTTGCCATGTTCATTGGCTGTCAAAACAGACAGAAATGTAAACAACTCCCACTCAATAAGCTGTGTTCAAACTTTCTCTGTTCTTTAATGAGTTCAGATTCTGTTTCAATGCATCACAGGACCATGCACACATGTTAAGACCTAAGCCTTCTTCAGTCTGTCACTAGTAGGGGGTTTCTCAGTCCAAGCAGAGAGTCAGACAGGACAGTAAAGGTCGTTTCAGCCCTGTCTGTAATCTCCTTATTACAGGAAGGTAGGTCCACTGTAAGGGTACAGAGCAGGGGTAACAGGGGTGTACAATAGCCCACTCGAAATAGACCACCGGGCTTGGTGTTGTTGTGTTGGAGTAAGGGGGAACGGGGGAGAGAGAGAGAGAGATAGGGCCTGAGCGAGTCAGATGGAACCGTCAGGCGCATTGAGGCAGCCATCTTAAGGAATATGTCCTCACCCTGGCCATGAAGTAGACAGGACATCTAGGAGTCTGGGAGGAGAAGCCATTTTAAGGAGCTCATATTCACCCCTGCCTCCATGGGATTGGGATACACATTCCAACGAAGGAGAAGTGACCATTTTTAAATAAGACATCCTTACTTCACTAAGGTCAGGATTTGAGGGTAAAACCAGGAAGAACTATCAAGTATAGAGGAATGGGCTTAGATTGTGATTTGATGGTGATTTGAGAGTTCGACAAGAAGACGGACGTTTGATTAACAAGGATTACACATCTGAGAGGCCCAATGTTAAAAGAATAAGAGAGTGAGACAGATATCAACTGGAGCCATGCTAAAGAAGGAGTATCTGGATGCTCGGAAGGCTTTGAGAAGTGTGAGGGACGGTGTGACCGGCCCCAGGAGAAAGAAACCCAAAGGTGAGTGTTAGAACTCCTTCTAACCAACCACACGGAAAACATGGGCTCTTGAGTAGGTTATTTGTTACTGTTCAGCTATCTATTATCTTATGACAATCTGATGTTGTTGTGCTTACGGGGACGAAGTCTGAAGTGAAAAAAGGACGGGACCATGATGAGGTCACAACGGACACAGAAGACCTCATCAGACTCATATTGTCTACTGATCATTCTCTTCCATTACTTCCTTATAGAATATTGAATTGTACAACGCCATTGACCTATTTTTCTAATTCTAGTTGGGGACCAGGATGTTTCAAACCTAACAGGTGGTGGCTGGCTGACAGGCTTCCAGTGCAAACCAATAATACTCATCTAATGAGCAGGCTATTCACAGCATCCCCGATGATGACAACTAGACACACACTGCCTCTGAGGATAGACTATTTTTCTAGGCTCTCAACTATTAACAGACGCTGAGAAAAATGACTGGGCATTGCATACATAAAATTACTGTACTATGTACAGCAAATACTAGGGAGTACATTGTTTCAAAGGATAATATTGCAATACTTCAAAGCTGTGGGTTGCAGTTGTAAATACATTATCTCCCACCAGTGAGGGTCGCCCCCCCCCCCCCCCCAGTTGTCTGTATGTCTGTCAGCCCGACTGCCTGTCTGTCTGGTCACATGGTAGATACAGTACCTCCTAATTTTAGTCCATACTGTAGGCATAGAGTATCTCATAGTATCTCTCTCGGTCTCTCTCTGCCCCCTCTCTCTCCTCTCTTTATCACCCCAGTCCACTCTCCAGTCCTGTGGCTAACACAGACCAGACCTAGAGAATGACATAAACTAGCAAGAGGCATCTGTGTGATGTGAAATCCCATTACATTCCCAGAATGCATCACAGTGCATGGTCACGGACCACAATGTATTGCCATATTCAGTGATGTAAAGTACTTAAGTAAAAATACTTTAAAGTACTACTTAAGTAGTTTGTTGGGGTATCTGTACTTTACTATTTAAATTTTTGACAAGTTTTACTTTTACTTCACTACATTCCAAAAGAAAATATTGTACCATATTGTACTCCATACATTTTCCCTGACAACCAAAAGTACTTGTTACATTTTGAATGCTTAGCAGGACAGTAACATTTTGAAATTCACGCACTTATCAAGAGAACACGTGGTCATCCCTACTACCTCTGGTCTGGTGGACTCACTAAACACAACAGCATATTTTGCAAATAATGTCTGAGTGTTGGAGTGTGCCCCTGGCTATCCGTAATTTTAAAAACAAGAAAATGGAGCCGTCAGCTTTGCTTAATATAAGGAATTTGAAATGATTTATTCTTTTACTTCTACTTTTGACAAGTATATTTTATATTTAGCAATTACATATTTAGTATATTTTAGCAATTACATTTACTTTTGATACTTAAGCATTTTTAAAACGAAATACTTTTAGACTTTTACTGAAGTAGTATTTTACTGGGTGACTTTCACTTTTACTTGAGTCACTTTCTATGAAGGTATCTATACTTTTACTCAAGTATGACAATTGGGTACTTTTTCCACCACTGGCCATATTAAGGGAACTGACCTATTTTGTCAGGTGAGGAAAGATGATCCTAGATCTGTACCAGGGGGAAATTTCACCCCGGAGCATGAGATGAGGTGCCTCTGTGTTTGGCCTGGCGCTGATCTTGTTTATGTCCCATGGTCTGAGGCCTGGAGGGGGCCAGGATTAGGTGATAGGATCAGGTTTCTGTGTGGTCGTCAGCAGTCAGTATAGACGTGCCCACTGTGTCTGTCACCTGGGCCTGGACCTCTATACCACCCTGCATCTCCACAGGGTCTGACTCTGAGCTACGTTTACAACAAAGGAATGGCCTCTGTTCTATTAAAAGGCTGTTACAGTAGTAGAATGTACAAACCCACTGGGTAAAAACTGGTTGAATTAACGTTGTTTCCACGTCACTTCAACCCTAAAATTAAACGTGATAATGTTGAATCAATGTGGAAAACTGATTGGATTTGCAAAAAGTCATCAACTTAAAGGAATTTCATCTTTTTTTTTGCCAAACCTACAACCTAAATCCAATGACAGGGTGATATTTTTGGTTGATTTCATGTTGAATTCATGTTAGTTGACAACTTAACCAAATGTAAATCGAAGACGTTGAACTGACGTCTGTGCCGGTAGGAAGTTTCCTCTAACTAGACAGGGCAACCAGAAACAAACATGTAGACCCGGGGAAACCTCAGGGCAAGAGGAATGATTACCTTGTCTTCCCCAGCACACGTCTAGATATGGGTTGTGACTAACGTGTTTTGGAGAAGGCTCTGGGTTCCTCTGTTGGGTCTGACCGTGTCCTGTGGTTGGACCTGTAGCGCGAAGTGACTCATGTATAAAAACCAACTCGATTAAGATGCTCCCACAGCTGGGTCTGTTTTCTACCCCAGGGAGCTAATGCCAGATAAATGCCTCTGATAGAGTTGTGGGCCTGCAGAGAGTTCGTCAGAGCTGCGCCACTGAAACCCCCCTCTGTCACAAAATCAATGGGCTTCCGTGAAGTCTGCTCTGTTTCTCATTGTTGTAAGCTCATTCAAGTAGAGTAAATGGTATGCTGGCTACTGTATTGTATCAGCTGATTGAAGTGGAGTAAATGGTCTGCTTACATTTACATTTTTTTTACATTTTAGTCATTTAGCAGACGCTCTTATCCAGAGCGACTTACAGTAGTGAATGCATACATTTCATTTCATTTCATGCATTTTTGTTTTTTGTACTTGCTATTGTATTGTATCAGCCAATTGATATCTGCATGGAAGTCATGTTGTTTTCATTTATTTTCATGTAACTGATGATGGGGAAGAAAGAGAGGAGAGGAAGCTTCTTTAGACTATGAAAGATATGCCCATTGTGTTACTATGGTGACTTACTGTGATATAACTGAATCCCCCCCTAGGTCATTTGTCTGACAACGTATTGTAGCTTTGACACCTGCTTCTTGGATTGTCATTGGACTGCTGTAATAGAAGGCAGTGTTATGATTGGTCCGGGGACATATTGATCCCGGTCGAGTGAATTGTGACTATCGTGGCGTATCCTGTATCGCACAGAGACCCTTGGTATTGATTACTCACTGCCAGAGAAAATCCCTTCTTTCTGGAGATGCATGGGCGAGGTGATGGGGCAGGGATGAAGAGGGATGGAGGGAGACAAAGGGAGGTAGAGGGAGGGATGAGGAAGGAAGGAAGGAAGGAAGGAAGGAAGGAAGGAAGGAAGGAAGGAAGGAAGGAAGGAAGGAAGGAAGGAAGGAAGGAGAAGGCTTATAGCTATTGAGGCAGCTTTTGAGTGAAAAGGAACACTGTATTGTCTGTATTTTTTGAATTAGGGTGCATTACTTAGAAACAGCCAAATGGGTAAATAAACGACATTATTACGACCAATGGAGGCTTTAGCTATAAAAACACTCATCTATTGCGACGTCTGTGAATGGTTGGCTTTCTCTGATTTATGGGCATGTGGTAATATCCCCTGGGTATTGACTCTGTGTATCACACCTATAAACTGTAGCGTGTCTCACGTAACAATGATAAAAAAGTGGATTTCTCAGTATAGCAGTCAATCTCAGTGTGTGAGATTTGGCCTAAATCTGAAAAAATGCCCATCTAGTTTCTGGATGGCTGGATGGTTTTTACAATGAGATCTGGGTCCACCTGTTATTCTTTTTTTTGATGGATGTGGTGGACACAGATGTATCTGAGAGAACAATACATTATGCTGTGTGTGTGTGTGTGTGTGTGTGTGTGTGTGTGTGTGTGTGTGTGTGTGTGTGTGTGTGTGTGTGAGTGAGTGAGTGAGTGAGTGAGTGAGTGAGTGAGTGAGAGTGTGACAGGCCTGTAATAAGAAGGGAGGATTTGTAGTGTCAGGTGATAGCAGTGTGAGGAGGATGTGTTCTCTTCACCTTTCCTCGTTCCCTAATTCCTTTCACCACATCTGTTTGTTTCATGATCTGTTATTTCTAGTTGATGATTATTCCTGTGAGAACCGTAGAACGGGGAGGCGGGGTACAAAGACATCATCATCTTTTCCCACATCATTTATTGATGGTTAAGACTCCATTTCCCTCACACACTCTGACCTACTGACACATTAACGCAGGGTTTCCCAAACTGGGTCCTGGGGCCCTCTGGGTGCACATTTTGTTTTTTGACCTGGCACTACACAGCTGATTCAAATCATCAAAGCTTGATGATGAGTTGGTAATTTTAGTCAGCTGTGTAGTGCTAGGGCAAAAACCAAAACGTGCACCCAGGGGGGGCCCCAGGACCCAGTTTGGGAAACCCTGCACTAACGTAGTGAGAGAGATACACTGTGTATAAAACACCACAAAGACAAACGCACAACCTACTGTTGATGTCAAATGTACAGTGAATGTATCCATGGTGTTTGTTGTTCCTATTGATTTGTGTATCTGTCAGAGACTATGACGTGTATCTGTCAGAGACTATGACGTGTATCTGTCAGAGACTATGGCGTGTATCTGTCAGAGACTATGGCGTGTATCTGTCAGAGACTATGGCGTGTATCTGTCAGAGACTATGGCGTGTATCTGTCAGAGACTATGGCGTGTATCTGTCAGAGACTATGGCGTGTATCTGTCAGAGACTATGGCGTGTATCTGTCAGAGACTATGGCGTGTATCTGTCAGAGACTATGGCGTGTATCTGTCAGAGACTATGGAGTGCACAGCTTGTGTGTTGCACCAGCTAGCCATCAAGCTAATCTATCTACGCCGTGTGTAGTGTTGGGGACAGAGTTGAAGCAGAGCGAGATAAATGGAGAGGGGCAATTCTGCTCTGTTCACTGGTGCATATAACTGATTGCTATTTAGCGTGAAGTCAGATTTAGTGGAACGTCACAGACATGGACCATGAATGTATAATTGATGCCCTGGGGGTGGGGAGGCTGTTTTCTGAAGGCTGCATTCTTCCTCTCCTCTGTGAAGATACTGGAGCTGAAGAGAATAAAGCAGAGGAGGAGAGGAGAGAGGGATCCCGAAAAAAGAGGCAGTTTGGATTAAGGATTTGGATTTTGGGGAGGGTGGGGTTGGAAGCGGGGCACACTTCAACTGTGGGTTTATGATGTCAACAGAACGGAGGGAACTCTGTCTGATTCTATTTCCCACTTTCTATTCTCCCTCCATCTGTTTTGGTCTGTCTTTCTCTCTACCCTCTCCTCTCTCTCCTGCTCCCTCTGTGCCTCCCCTCTGCTCTCTCTTTGTCTGCTCTCTCTCTCTCTCTTTCTCATTCTTGGCGGCTATCTCTCCTCTCCTCCCATTCCTCCTGCTGCTGCTGTGTCAGAGAGAGGAGACAGAGAGGATGCTTTAGAGGAGCAGGTAGTTTTCCTTCCTCCGGATCACACCTCTCCACTGTTGTCCTCACGGGTTGGGGTCTCAATCTGTTCCTCTCTGGCTGGCTGCTGTTGCTCCGAGGAGGGGCTTGGATGAAGGAGGGAGGGATGGGCTGGAGGGGATGGAGTCCGGCTCGGCTTGTGTCAGCGTTCGGCTGAACATTTTCTCCTCCGGCAGCAGTCAGAGCATAGTCTGCTACGTCAGAGTGATGCTGCTCACCTTGGCGGATAAACACTCTCACTCTCACACAAAGACACCTGGATTTTGTGGATTGTAATCCCCGAACATTCCTCCTCTCATCCAGACCAGAGGATTATAAACACCCACGCGTGTGAAGAGAGCTCAATCTATTTACATGGTTTGTGTGAGAATTATTGTGGTTGGACCCACACTCCATTTGGGTAGGATCACAGCAGTGATGTTTTGCTGAGCAAGTGCCACAGGTAATCTGCAACCCAGAGGAGGGCATCGAGAGAGAGAAAGAGAGAGAGTAAGAGAGATACAGAGGCACTACTTCTAGACATGAAGAAAATCTGGTCCAAGAAGAGGTTCCAGGTGAGTCTCTACCTTTCAGACACAAAGTTGCTTTGTTACACTTAGTGCATGCTCTTTTCTAAGCCGTTTTCTCATGGAGTACTACAGAGCTATAATGGCTTTCTGATATATTCCTAGAACCAAGAGAAGGATACATACTTTGTTGCCCCACCCTTTTACCATTTTACCAGTAAACACCGATCTTTGTTACTATAGGTTAATAAATCCAGGTCTGTACAGTAGGTCTTGTGTAGTATAGTTCTCTGTGTGGAATGTCCTCGGTGTCCTCTGGGTTCTAGTGGCCTCTGTGGCACAGAGGGTATGGCTTTACAGTTCCACATGACACGGTAACAAAGAATGCCACCCTTGGGGGTCAATGTCCCATTCAGTTGGCTGGTGGGAAGATGTCTGTGGGAGCTGGGTGGAAAATCAGCTTTCAGACAAATTTCACGGTCAAATATTTTTTTTCTGCCATTTATATTATAAATGTTCCATTTGTAACACATTTTATTCTAATTAGCATATGTGTACCCTACAACCTGTATCCTGGCAGAGAACGTCTGATATTTTGGATTTGACATTGCGTTTATCCCAAATGTGATCTGTGGAGAATAGAGAAGTGTGTCACTGGGCCACAGTGATATGTAGCACCAGATGACCAAGTACAATTATGTGGTACAATATGTACGACACCGTCCATATTCAGAAATAACCGTATAAACCTTGTGAAATCTCCTCTCCAAACTCTGGCATAAACAGTATAGAGCTTTGAGGAAACTATGGTGCCCAGTGATTACCTAGCCTTGCCAAGCCAGAAACCTTTACTGCGCAGAAATGCAGTTTGTGCCTGGTTCCGCCGACTACAGATGTAAGATCTTAATTTGATCGCTCTTTTGTTGCTGAGATCCACACTTGTGGTCTATTCAAGTTTTAAAAAGGCTTCTAAAGTTTGTAATTTCCCCTTTCAAATGTCAGACTTAGCCCTAATGAAACATGTATCTACCCCTACAAAAAATGTCCATTAATATAATAATATTAACATTATAATTAATATTAATATTATAATCCACATAATAATTCACATTTCCTGTTGCTGCAGGATTATTTTCCTGCTGTAGCAAACCTGCTCAAATGAAGATCCTACATCTGTATGTGTTGATATGATTGCCTAGAGTTCCCTATAATCAGGAACAGGAGATTGACAATGGACGCTTCTAGTTGCTTCGGTTGTTTTTTGTCTCACCACCAGGCAACACTTCATCAACAGGCTCTGGCTGGCAAGTAGCAGTAGGCATGGTACTTAGAGAGCAGAGCAGCCTGATTGATCTAGCAGTTGAATCATTACTTTGCTCTGACTTCAGTGTTTTCTGTGCCTCTGTACTGTAATGAGTCATTCCATTGAGCTCTCTGTGAGCTCTTCAAGGTCCTGATCGATGGTTGGTCATAGGAGTCATAGGAGTAATCAAAGGTCATCGGAGTCATAGGAGTAATCAAAGGTCATAGGAGTCATTGGAAGTAATGACTTATCAAGTTATCAGTGTGTAGGTTTTTAGATTAGGTTATAAGGATGTAGGATGCAGGACATTATGGAGTTTGAGATATGAGCTTCTTCTCTTGTTTGGGCCTTTTCTTTTGGATTCTGACAAAAATGGAATCCTCTGATTTCAGTAACTCATTGAATTTCATGACAGTTGTACTTTTTGCTGGTTTGACTCATGCAACCCTCTATCTCTCTATTATTTCAGAGGACCGGACACTCCACCAAGACGTTTGGAAGGTTCACCCATGGTGTGTTTTCTGTATGAGTTATTACACAGTTATTACTTAGTAATTACACAGTTAATAATATTAATTACATGGTTAATAATAATTATTATACAGTTAAGAATGGTTTTACACAGTTAATAATGGTTATTACACAGTTATTACGTAGTAATTAAACAGTTAATAACAGTTATTACACAGTTAATAATGGTTATTACACCGTTATTAATACATAGTTATTACACAGAAACAGAGTTTTACTGTGCATATTTAGCTTTGTGTTGTATTTGAGAACCACTTAACGCTTTCTGTATTAAAAAATATCCTTGTTAAAAAAACTGATCTAGTACAGAGATGTCATGCATTTTTCATGTTTTAATTGCTGCTAGGAAAAAGACAGTGGGCTTTTTTATTATTTAGCTGTCAGAATGCCTCTCCTCCGCCCCCACAAGCAATTTTCTTGTAACCATATTGTTGCCTCTCTGCATAACATCACAGAATGAATCATTTCTGAGGGTCTTAGTTTAGCATTACATCTGGAATCTCAGTCAAACAGAAATGCTCACAGCTCCTTTTCCAAATCATATTTCCACCCAACTGTTAATCTAATCCACGGTGTATATTGCAGCTAGACATTTTGAATTACAGCCTCTCATATTGCTGAGTCGATATTCCTTGCACAGTGTGTGTCCAGCTATTTAGTCCCATCCCACTTGGTACAGATGGGTGAACCCAAATACACAAGGAAATTGACTGTTAAAACTGTATGATCATTGTTATTGTCTATTTCACATTTACCCTTTCTTCTGTCATTTAGCAGATACTGTTATCCAAAGCAACATGACAGTGAAACGAGGCATAACCCATTTGCTTGCCTTTTCCTCAGCAAGCTCCAGCAGTAGGCTATCTAAGCGTATGTGTCAGGGTTGGCACTTGGGCTGGTGATTTTAGACTCTAATGGGTATGGAGCCGATTGGTCGTGTGGGTGAGAGAGATGGTGGTTTCTATAGTAACTGTGCTCTCCCGTCTGCCCTCTCTTCCTGCCACTATGGAAGCGAAGTTTTCCGCTCTTGCCGAAAGCAAAGCTATGGTAAACCAGTCTTGTTTTCTCTCGCTCTCTCGTTGTCATCTCTCTCTCTCTCTCTCTCTCTCTCTCTCTCTTCTTTGTTATTATTGATTTGCCATTTCAATGTGCTAAGCCCCTATGGGACTTTTTGTAGATTCTTGTTACGTCTACAAGCCAAGATACTGTTGTGAAAGAGGTCCTCCCATGTTTGCCTGGACTCATTTCCTCTTCCCTTTCTTTCTTTATAATTTTCCATCTATTTGATTTCTCTGTCTCTTGAATATGTCTATTGCTCTATTCCAAACATTTCCACAGGGTTTTGCACTATACACCATTTAATTCTGACCATGTGACAGTTTCTTCTAGTGTTTCACCCATTAAATATGTCCTTTTAAGTCTCTGAAGTGGTTCATGTTTTTTCTTAACACCTTCCCTAGAAATGTCAGCTTCTTTGTAACATCTCTATTGATCTCATCAAAGGTCGCTGAATCGACTTCTCTTCTTTGAGATGATTTGCACAAGGCCTCCAAATCAAAGGCCACAGTCACAGTACTTATTGGGTGCTTATATCTATTAAAGAGATAGAGTGCAAGTCAAACGTCTGGACACACCAACTCATTCCAGGGTTTGTCTTTATTTGTACTATTTTCTACATTGTAGAATAACCCAAAAAATCTAAATGTATGTCAGCTGTGTTGTGACAAGGTAGGGGGTATACAGAAGATAGTCCTATTTGGTAAAAGACCAAGTCCATATTATGGCAAGAAAAACTAAAATAAGCAATAAACGGCAGTCCATCATTACTTTAAGACATTAAGGACAGTCAATTCGGAAAATTTCAAGAACTTTGCAAGTTTATTAAAGTGCAGTCGCCTAAACCATCAAGTGTTATGATGTAACTGAATCTCATGAGCACCGTCACAGGAAAGGAAGACCCAGAGTTACCTCTGCTGCAGAGGATAAGTTCATTAGAGTTACCAGCCCCAGAAATTTCAGCACAAGTAAATGCTTCACAAAGTTCAAGTAACATACACATCTCAACATCAACTATTCAGAGGAGACTGCGTGAATCAAGCCTTCATGGTCAAATTGCTGCAAAGAAACCACTACTAAAGGACACCAATAAGAAGAAGAGACTTGCTTGGGCCAACAAACATGAGCAATAGACATTAGACCGGTGGAAATCTGTCCTTTGGTCTGATGAGTCCAAATGTTTTATTTTTGGTTCCAACCGCCGTGCCTTTGTGAAACGCAGAGTAGGTGAACAGATGATCTCATCATGTGTGGTTCCCACAGTGAAGCATGGAGGAGGAGGTGTGATGGTGTGGGGGTGCTTTGCTGGTGACACTGTCAGGGATTTATTTAGAATTCAAGGCACACTTAACCAGCATGGCTACCACAGCATTCTGCAACGATACGCCATCCCATCTGGTTTGGGCTTAGTGGGACTATCATTTGTTTTTCAACAGGACAATGACCCAACACACCTCCAGGCTGTGTAAGGGCTATTTGACCAAGAAGGAGAGTGATGGAGTGCCTCATCAGATAACCTGACCTCCATAATCACCCGACCTCAACCTAATTGAGATGGTTTGGGATGAGTTGGACTGCAGAGTGAAGGAAAAGCATCCAACAAGTGATCAGCATATGTGGGAACTCCTTCAAGACCATTGGAAACGCATTCCAGATGAAGCTGGTTGAGAGAATGTCAAGAGTGTGCAAAGCTGTCATCAAGGCAAAGGGTGGCTACTTTGAAGAATCTAAAATATATTTTGATTTGTTTAACACTTTTTTGGTTACTACATGATTCCATATGTGTTATTTCATAGTTTTGACGTCTTCACTACTATTCTACAATGTAGAAAATAGTAAAAAATAAAGAAAAACCCATGAATGAGTAGTGGTGTCCAAACTTTTGACCGGTACTGTATATTAATCACCATAAATGAGTGGGCTAAAGGGCACTGTTGCAGTTAAAAGAGGTATAATGGTCCTTACTGACGTTGTCTTCTGTAGGGGTCAATAGACTTCCAATGGGTTTGGAATGGAATGGATGCTAGTCTGGTTTCAGCACTAGCCTGCTCTATTACCAGTAACATACCTAGTTAGAACCGACTGGTAGCCAGTCTAGAAGGTTGTTTCTATAAAGGTATTTCAACCAGTCTAGTGGTGTATTTCTAGAGGCCACATCTGGCTTCACATCACGGTTCAGTGACTCCCCCTTGTATTACCTCTGAAGGAGACCTGCCAAGGCTCAACTCTATTGCCCATTATCCTCTCTGTCGCTAAGTGAAAATGAAGTGTCATTTGTCACCGTGACTCAGACTCAGCTGTTGTTTTATTCCTCTCTCGGTTTCTTCTCACCCTCCTCTTCCTCATCTTCCTCCCCTCAGACTCTGAAACCACAGAGGATGAAGCCACGGAGCCCCAGGTACCCATGGAAACCAAGGAAGGACCTGGCGGGTGGCACCAGGACAAGGCTGGCCGTAGAGTGCCTGCAGGTAATTCACTTAATTCATTAACTTGAGCATGATCTGTGATTTAAAGGCCCGTCCTTAATCAAGTCTGTAAATCAGGTTTCCGGGATTAAGACATAAGCATAATTCTTCTGGCGCTAAGTA
This sequence comes from Salmo trutta, assembly GCF_901001165.1. NCBI lineage: Eukaryota > Metazoa > Chordata > Actinopteri > Salmoniformes > Salmonidae > Salmo > Salmo trutta. Next base: position 54,422,202 of record NC_042962.1, on the reverse strand, counting down.
AAGGCATGTGTTTGCATGGCTTTAGCGTGACTGTCGGTTATGGCACTATGTGTATGTTGGCATAAGCCCTACTCGTTGAATGAAATGTATATATGATGTGACAGACTCCTTTAATCCTTCACGCCATGATGTAATGGTGTGACAATGTGACATTCTGACCTACATGCTGCCAGGTAACCTCTTGGAGCCGTTGCATTCTCTGTCTGTCTGTCTGTCTGTCTGTCTGTCTGTCTGTCTGTCTGTCTGTCTGTCTGTCTGTCTGTCTGTCTGTCTGTCTGTCTGTCTGTCTGTCTGTCTGTCTGTCTGTGTCACTGCCACCCTACAGAGTTATGGTCTGGATAGAGAGCCCTGGCTTTCAGAAAACAGAGCATTTCCCCATTGTGAACATCACCTTTACTTACAGCACCAACTCTTTGTGTATGGAAATATGGATGAAACAGGACTTGATAGGGAACTGATGATGATTTGTTATGGGGGTATGACAGTGCTCATCGGTGCCACCAAAGCAGATGCTTCACAACAGGGGTCACCAGCCTGTCTAAATGTAGTCCATGAATATGGATACACTCCTCTAGCAGCACAAATCTATTTTCAATTCTGTCCTCCTTGCTCGGTTGTAAAGAGACTGTTTGCACTTTCGAAGGTTTCGTGTTGACAGACCAAGAGTGCCGTCGTTCCCAAAAGAGGAGAGAAGAAGAGAGAGTGGTGCTATCAAATGAGAGTGGAGGAGTGATTCAGGGTTTGTTCTTTTCATACAAAGGAACCAACACAAAGACATGGCTTTCACTCATCGCCCCACCTGCAGTGAGATGTGGAATACATTACCAAATATCAACCAGATAACAATGCAAATTGCATTTCCTCGAATAACTGTCCCTTATCTAATGCATATAAATTATATTCCACCAGCTAATTTAATTCATTTACCAAAAAATAAAAATAAAAATCTTCATTGGTTCCAACAGAACCTTTTGTTAACCGATAATGCATACATGTAGGATGCTTGTGGTTAGTAAGGTGTCGTGTGAGGATAATGTCTTTCATCATCATTAGCTTCAGAATGAGTCATGGAAAATGGAAAACCCATTAAAAAAATTCCTGTTCCACACCTGCGTGGGAGGATTAGTAGACCACTCCCCTTCCTTCCACCCGGAGCGCCGGGAGAAGCACTGCCAGAGGGAATCCACCTCACTGCCAGAGAGGCTTTTAAGGATCTGCACGGCTGTGTGCTTTTATCAGTAGGCCCCGTCCTCCGTCTACTACAGTTTGCTCATATTGAGCTTTTTAGAGATGTGAATGTGTGTTTTGTCTGTGGAGCTGAGTCTGTTTAGAATCCTCAGTGGTCGTGGGAGATGCTGCTAGCTTATTTTCCCTCGTTTCCTAGTCTCGTCCCAATAAATGGGTTTAGTCGTTAAAGGAAGCTGCTGACTTCAAGTTCTTTCAGCTGCCGACGCATTTCTGTCTCCATCTCCACTCGATAAAATGTCAATCACTATCTGATTGATTGAGCTCGGGGGTTGTTTCAGTGCTTGGGGTGGAACACATTTGCTTATTTCCTTCTTTCCCGCCTCTCTACTTAATCAATCATCTTTGTTGGTTTAGACATTCCTCCAGTGCTTGTCTTAACTCTCCCTCCCCTCCCCTCTCCCTCTCTCTCTCTCTGTCTCTCTGTCTCTCTCTTCCTCTCCCTCTCTCTCGCTCCCTCTTCCTGTCTCTCATGCTCTCTCCTCTTTCTCTCTCTCTCTCTCCTCCCTCTCTCGCTCTCCTTTATTCCTTAATTTCTCTCTCTCTAATCCACATTCTTCTCTAAATCTCCATCTCCAGTCTGACCCCTGACCCGTGTCCTCTGTCCCTGCAGGTGAAGGATGTAGGATGATGGACTCCAGCCCTGACCGGAGGGCCACCCTTCCTGGGGGCCATGACCCAGTGGTGGAGAGGGAGCTCATGTCTTTGGGCTCGCGACCCCCAGGGGCCCTGGACCCAACCCACCCCGGCAGGCAAGCTCTCTGCGGCGGGACCGATGGGGGGCCAGGGGCCCTAGTCAGACACCTGGGTGTGGAGCCCTTGATCCGGGCGTCACACGCTAACCTGGCTCGCACTAACCAGCCCATGCTGGGGTCGGAGGAAAGTGTGTCTGTAGGAAGCGACTACTATGGAAGCATGTTCAGCCTCTACAGGGGAAGAACGTTTTCCATGCCTTTATAGGGACAACTTCTTATTTTCACTGATTAGAAAAAGAGTGGCCTCCAAAACCAATTTCCCAACTTTAACAGATATAACAAACACAAAATATTACACATCATGATTTTCCTAGATCCATTTATTCCCAAAGATTTCATATTTTCTATCGAATTGATAATGTATTTTACATTTCCTTTTGTGCTCTTGCCTTTTAGCTTTTTTCAAATCATCATTGCTTCCTATAGTATATTATTTCTGTTTAGTTTTTTAAATCATACCTTCCTTTGACTTCATGCCATGACATTTTTCAGCTGTGTTCAGTTCTGTCTTGAGCTTGGTTCTGTTTTATTACGATATCAAAAAGTACCACTGAAGCCGTTGGTTTCCCTTGGTTTTTGCTGCATGCCATGTATATTGACCAAACTGTTTCCCGTGTTCTACTAGCATTACCGTCAGATAATCCTGGATATCTTCATAGCGTTGGTAATCACACGCATGAATGGAAGTGTGAATCAAAGTTGATGTTTGTCTGCATGTCTAAGCGAGCTAGTTTCGTCCCAACTAAATTGACTGTGTGTCCAGCTAACATGAGAGGTGTGTGTGTGTCAAAGCATGTGTGATTGTTTTCATAGTTGATGAATTAGGGGTCTTTCCTGGTTATGTTGGAAGAGTTAGTATTAGATTCATTCATACAGGACTCGTATTATTTCTCTATGTGTCACTGCAACATGATAACATTGACCATTCTTGTCATGGTCTGGTATGAGCAAAAGCCTGTGTGCTGCCATTCCAGTCACTCCCAGTAGGCCTTGGAGCTTGTATGACTTTTAACTGTGTTCTCCATTGGCCTGTAGAGGGGGAACATACACTTGACAGGGATCATGAATTGGAAACATACAAATATACAATATGATCTATTTGGCTCCTACACATGTTGTGTTAGACCCATGCATAATCTTCTATAGTGTATTGAGATTTGTGTCCATAGAAGTTAAGTGTTATCTGTGCTAAAATCACTTCATTCATGGCCATTCCATGTTCTGTTTATTTGTGAAAGGTACCTCTGTCCTGATGAGAAATCAACACTCAAATTATATTGACTTTAAGCAGTATTACTATTTCGTAAAGCAGTGGACACTCATTTACGTAGACACACACACACACACACACACACACACACACACACACACACACACACACACACACACACACACACACACACACACACACACACACACACACATCCAATGGCTTTTCTTCCTCTTCCAAAAACCTGGGCCTCTTCGTGTCCCTTCTTTGTACGTCTAACTTTCCATTTCCCTAAAACCCCCATCTTCCAGGATCCCATCTCCTTCTCTCCCCCAAACCCAAACAGGCCCATCCTTCAGTCCTGCCTCACTCCAGTCCAGTCAAACTGTACCCCAACCCACAACATCCTTCAGCTCCCATAAGAACAGTGTAACCTCACACAGTACCCAGGACCCTTCCCTAGGAGGAGCTGTGGTCAAAAACAAACTCCCAGGGATGTTTTCAGGAGCCTCCTCCCATACTTCAAGCAGCGGCAGCAGTGGTGGCAAGACACCCAAACTGGCCCGTGCTGCACCCAAGATCTTTGACAAGATCAAGGAGTTTGAACAAAAGGTGAGTGAGGTGAGTGCGGGGGTCAGATCTGGGCGCTCTTTCGGCCGGGCGGCATCCTGCGATCTGGAGGGGGTCTCCAAAGAGGAGGGGACAAGCCAGCCGGATGCCGCGGCCTCGAGGCGCTCCACGTTCGGAAAGAAGAGGGCCTCGTCTCTGGAGGACAAACCAAGCTACCAGCAGAGGGTCCAGAGCTTCCAGAACAAGTTCACAGAGGAGCTGGCCAGGATCAAGAAGCTGGTGGGGAGGCCCAACCTGAAGAAGGCCTACTCCACCGAGCAGTTGCCCCAGATGGAGAGACGGTCCGTGGGCAAGCTGGAGCCTATTCCCCCTCAGGTGGTCAAGAAGCTGGAAGAGAGGGAGAAGGTCCTGGAGGAGAGAGGACTATTAGGGAAGAGCGTTGAAGAGAGTGTTTCATCCCGAAAATCATCCCAATCCCATGAGAAGGGTCTGACAGATCAAAGGAATGTTCCGCAACGGGAACAGCATGATTCAGCTTCAGCGTCAGCTCAGCCGTCTGAGTCTAAAAGTGTGGGGAAAGGCTCTGTTTCCATGGAGACAGTACTGGTTAACCAGTTACCAGGACGACGATCACCCTCATCAAGAGTCACGCGGAAAAGCCCAACCAGGTAGGCTGAGATGATCCATTAACACTGTGTGTGTGTTTTGTGTTGGTCGATTTGTGTGTACGTGTGTGTGTGCCTGTGTGCGTTGGTACACACTACTCTGACAGCTCAATAGTGATATATGTACACACACATTACAGATATAAATGACATAATTCCTTTCTGTTCTATTTTCTGTGCCAACATTACATAATGCATTTGACACAGGGAAGTCCTTCGGAGCTCTCCCGCAGCAGCGAAGCCTCCACACACGGCCGAGGAACAACCACCTGTATCTCCAACACCCAAAGGGCCTTTGGCTGATAAAGGGCTGGAGCAGCCTCCACCCAGGATGGACCACCCCGGGTCTCCAACCCCTACCGCACAAAGAGCACCGCCTACCTACCCCAAAGGGCCTTCCTCTCCTAAAGAGCTTGAGAAACCTCTACACCACCGCAGGCCTCCAAGCCCCAGGTCTCCAAGCCCCACCATGCAGAGAGGACCATCACCGACCCCTGACAAAGATCCAGCCTCCGCCTATCCCCCCAAGCCCCCACGACTGTCCCCCACCCCCATCTCCACCCCTTCCATCAGCCCTCTAATGAAGAGACGGAAGGGAGAGCCGGGGAGGACGTCTCCCGCGCTGAAGATGACCATTCCTACCATCCTGGTGGAGGACGAGCTCATGGAAATGGAAGAGGAGGAGGCCGGAGAGAAGAGAGAGAGAGAAAAGACGAGGAGAGCAGGGAAGCGGGAGGGCAGGGCTTCCAAGACTCAGAAGAAGGGAAAAGTCTCTGGAAAGTCTTGGGAAAGTCAGCCTATGTCTCCTGAGACAGGTAGGACACTGAATTGCGGGTATCCACTGGGCGACACATCAGCTAGACATTAATGTGCTACCGTCCGAAATAGATTCATATCTACAGTATAGAAGGAAAGTAATACAGCTCCTGCCTTTCTGTTGTAGGAGACGATTCAGATGACTCTTACATGTCGGCAGATGAGGGGCCAGCTGAGAAACCAGCGTTTGAGAGGCCCCTGGGGGACACCATCGCCACCGCTGGCTCTGAGGTCCTGCTCAAATGTGTCATCACTGGCAGCCCCCTCCCAACAGGTAGGTCATCTCCAGGTAGAGGTTAAGCAAAGCTCTGGGGTAGGCTTTTGCCTTTCCCAAACACATTTGGACCATGATGAGGTAATACAGTGCTTTCGGAAGGTATTCAGACCTCTTGACTTTTTCCACATTTTGTTACGTTACAGCCTTATTGGATTAAATCATTTCCCCCCTCATCAATCTACACACAATACCCCATAATGACAAAGCAAAAACTGGTTTTTAGAAATTTTAGCAAATTTGTTAAACATTTTCTACGGAAATATCACATTTACATTAGTGTTCAGACCCTTTATTCTGTACTTTGTTGAAGCACCTTTGGCTGCGATTACAGCCTTGAGTCTTCTTGGGTAAGCTCCATATACTACCCGCCACTGCGACCTGTATGCTCTCGTTGGCTGGCCCTCGCTTCATATTCGTCGCCAAACCCACTGGCTCCAGGTCATCTATAAGTCTTTGCTAGGTAAAGCCCTGCCTTATTTCAGCTCACTGGTCACCATTGCAGCACCCACCTGTAGCACGCGCTCCAGCAGGTATATTTCACTGGTCACCCCCAAAGCCAAATCTTCTTTTGGCCGCCTTTCCTTCCAGTGCTCTGCTGCCAATGACTGGAACGAATTGCAAAAATCACTGAAGCTGGAGACTCATATCTCGCTCACTAACTTTAAGCACCATCTGTCAGAGCAGCTTACAGATCATTGCACCTTATCATAGCCCATCTGTAAATAGCCCACCCAACTACCTCATCCCCATATTGTTATTTATTTTTTTGCTCCTTTGCACATCAGTATCTCTACTTGCACATTCATATTTTGCACATCTATCACTCCAGTGTTTAATTGCTAAATTGTAATTATTTTGCCACTATGGCCTATTTATTGACTTACCTCCCTAATCTTACTTCATTTGCACACACTGTATATAGACTTTTCCATTGTGTTATTGACTGTACATTTTGTTTATTCCATGTGTAACTCTGTGTTGTTTGTGTCGCACTGCTTTGCTTTATCTTGGCCAGGTCGCAGTTGTACATTAGAACTTGTTCTCAAATGGCCTACCTGGTTAAATAAAGGTGAAATAAAATACATTTTAAAAAATGACGACACAAGCTTGGCACACCTGTATTTGGGGAGTTCCTCCAATTCTTCTCTGCAGATCCTCTCAAGCTCTGTCAGGTTGGATGGGGAGCGTCACTGCACAGCTATTTTCAGGTCTCTCCAGAGATGTTCGATCTGGTTCAAGTTCGGGCTCTGGTTGGGCCACTCAAGGACATTCAGAGACTTGTCCTGAAGCCACACTTGCATTGTCTTGGCTGTGTGTTTAGGGTCGCTGTCCTGTTGGAAGGTGAACCATCGCCCCAGTCTGATGTCCTGAGTGCTCTGGAGCAGGTTTTCATCAAGGATCTCTCTGTACTTTGCTCTCTTAATTTTTCCCTCGATCCTGACTAGTCTCCCTGTTCCTGCCCCTGAAAATCCTCCCCACAGCATGACGCTGCAACCACCATGCTTCACCGTACATGTAGGGATGGTGCCAGGTTTCCTCCAAATGTGATTCTTGGCATTCAGGCCAAAGAGTTCAATCTTGGTTTCATCAGACCAGAGAATCTTGTTTCTCATGGTCTGAGTGTCCTTTAGGTGGCTTTTTCCAAGTGGGCTGTCATGTGCCTTTTACTGAGGAGTGGCTTCCCTCTGGCCACTCTATCATAAAGGCCTGATTGGTGTAGTGCTGCAGAGATGGTTGTCCTTCTGGAAGGTTCTCCCATCTCCACAGAGGAACTCTAGAACTCTGTCAGAGTGACCATCGGGTTCTTGGTCACCTCCCTGACCAAGGCCCTTCTCCCCCAATTGCTCAGTTTGTCCGGGCAGCCAGCTTTAGGAAGAGTCTTGGTGGTTCCAAACTTCTTCCATTTAAGAATAACGGAGGTCACTGTGTGACCTTCAATGCTGCAGACATTTTTTGGTACCCTTCCCCAGATCTGTGCCTCGACACAATCCTGCCTTGGAGCTCCACAGACACTTCCTTTGACCTCATGGCTTGGTTTTTGCTTTGACATGCACTTTCAACTTTGGGACCTTATAAAGACAGCTGTGTGCCTTTCCAAATCATGTCCAGTCAGTTGAATTTACCACAGGTGGACAACCAAGTTATAGAAACATCTCAATGATGATCAATGGAAACAGGATGCGCCTGAGCTCATTTCCGAGTCTCATAGCAAACGGTCTGAATACTTATGTAAATAAGATATTTCTGTTTTTTATTTTCAATATATTTGCAAAAATTTCTAAAAACCTATTTTCGCTTTGTCATTATGGGGTATTGTGTGTAGATTGATGAGTACATTTTTTTTTTAAATCTATTTTAGAACAAGGCTGTAATGTCAGAAAATCTGGACGAAGGGAAGGGGTCTGAATATTTCCTGTATGTGAAACTGACCTTGGATTGGTGCTTAGGGGCCACACATCATTCTGCACCTAGACACAGGGGAAGGGACTGTGATTAAGTTGTCTGAGTGTGGTCTGAGATGTGTCTTTGTGTGTGACCCCTTGGAATGCAGTGACTTGGAAGAAGAGTAACGTTCTGATAAGGAGCAGCCCGTCCCATGTGGTCAAGGCTGAGGGGGAGCAGCACTCCCTACTGATAACCCAGATGAGGCCTGGAGACGCCGGGACGTACTGCGTCACCGCTGTCAACGCGGCCGGGAAAGCATCCTGCAACGCCACGCTCTACATCAAATCAGGTGAGCTGGGTTACAGACAGACACACTCACACAGGCATGAACACAGAAGGCCATACATTCTAGTTGATCAATTGACTAGGAATCAAAGGCACACCATTTTTTTTTTGTCTGTGATGCACACACACACACACACACACACACACACACACACACAGACAGACAGACGCATGCACACACACACACACACACACACACACACACACACACACACACACACACACACACACACACACACACACACACACACACACACACACACACACACACACACACGCAAACACCACGACTCCCCATCCTAATCCCCTGCCAGCTCTGCTCTGACATTTTGTCTTCATAACTACAAAGGGGCATCCCATCCCAAGTCCAAGCTCCATGCACAGATAGTTGCCATGGCAACTCATAATTTGTGAAAGGCATGTGGGTCCCCTGGTGGATTTCAAAACAAAGATTTGCCTGCCAGTCACTAAAGGTCCCCGGGTTTTCAGTCAGTTAGGCGGATGTTCAAAACTGGGGATTAGTCTTTGTCAACAGAATGAGTATTCCTCTTGGACATAAAACTTTAGTTTGTGTATTGTTAGCTGAGATGTCCGTTGGTTCGGTCAATAGTCAATAGTTTGAATTGTGGTTATATAAAAAGACAAATCACACCACAGCTCTCAATGCAGACAAACAGTACCACTCCTGCATCAAATCAAAACGCAACCACAGTCCTTTCCAGTCACTTGAGTAATGGCTGCAATAATAAAATTATCTCAAACAGAAATACACAGATCTCTGTGACAATCCAATATACATACAATATGCTCATAAATGTCTCTCGCTCTCTTAGAGCCACTCCTTCCATATCTTTTGAGGAAGCCAAACTAATTAAACTTCCTTTGAATGTGCCACAAGCTCTTTCTCCAGGCCTGTAATGTCTCTGCACAGTGTTATCCTGTAGAGTGAACACTACTGCTGTAGCTTTCTGGCGCTAGCTCAGCGTCCAGGCCTGCTTGGCCATATTAGGCCAGTGGAGGCTACCACTAGGTATTTATAGCAGCCTCTTGTTCTCAATGGCGGTCTGTTGTATGTCCCAGTGTGAGGTTAATGTTACTATCACAGACCCATTCTTTATCTGTGATGATTCCACCCTGAGATGCTAGTGTCAGGGGAATTGCCAAACTCATGTACAACGAGATTATGAGTCATGTTGCTATGGTTCTGTGGGGTGGGTGAGAATTTTGGCGCATCAAGTTGGGATTTATACGGTCGTGTATTAGAGGAGATTTAGGGTATTAAAACGTCTGAATTTAACCCACGTACATCAAATGCTGAGTTTTTGCAACTGGAATATATACCCACAATATGAGATGCTTTCCAAAAGTCTTTGGTGTTTATGAATCACATAAATACTGCAATATTGCAGTCTGACTTGATTTTATCATTTACATTTTTTTTTGTATCAAAGCCTTCAGGCTACAGGGCATGTGGGTTGATGTAATATTGCTGGAGGACAGAGAGGAGGAAAAAGAGAATTTGGAGCTGAAGAAGGAGGAGGAAAGTGAGGGAGAGAGGGAGAGGAGGATGAGATTGAATTGGTAGATTATTAGCAGCAGGCTAGGAAGGCTTGCTTCATGCAGCATTTGTGTAAACGTTGGCAGCATTACAGAAATAAAGCTGGTGCTGGTTGTCTGTGCACAGGCTCCACTCAGACATGTAACTTCTTAGGTGAGTCCTCGATCTCCACATCTGAAACGTCTTAGTCATGGTTAGAAGAAATTGGAACATTTTAACATCAAAGGGTTTTCACTTGTTTACTCCTTCATTTCTGGTTCTCAGACCTCTAAACATCTAGAATGCCTGTATGTCCTCTGTTCTTTCTGCAGACGTCCTTGTTTAGCTTTAGTCTCTGTGATGTTGATCACTTTATCTCTTCATGTGTATGGCCAAGCAATCGAAGCATGCAGTTTCTTTATATACTAAGCTACCCTGTTCTTTTTCCTAACAGGAGAGAAACTTTTCATATTTTATCTACAGCTTCTGTCGATTGTTCTCGTTCGATTGTCAGAACATTGTCTGTTTATCTTGCCAGTGAAATTGAATTCTGGAGCCAATGGTTTTGTTAAGAGGTGGCTGCTACAATACTATGGTTCCTCTGTGGAGCAGAATTAACTGTGACTTGTGGAGAGGCTGGTGGTGACAATGTGACAATGTGTCTCCTGTGGCGCTGGGCTAGTCTCACAGAATGATTGGGTCAGGGATTCAGGGATTAATCCATTATCTGTCCAGCGCTGGTCACTTCAAAGGGTCCCTCAGCAATGTGTGTGTGTGTGTGTCTCCATCGCTCCAGCCAAATCGCTCATCTCTTCAAACACTCTTGTCACCATGGTGATACAAGTAGAGCAACACACAAGCAGAGCAGGAGACAGTGGAGCACTCATACGCTGCTTGTTGTGAAGCTAATTTAGAATATTCTAGCAATTCCGTTAATGCTTATTGCTACATTCTCTGAGCTTTACGCCTCACAAACACTATCAAGTTACAATGTGTCCATTTTGTTAACTACGTTACCATATCGGGCTGGTCCATAAACGTCTTTGTGGAATTATTGTGAGTAATGTTTGATCTATATTACAAAATTCATTTTTATTACCCTACCTCGCTCTGTGTTGCATAGACAGGACGATGCGCTTGTTCTGTTCATTTTGATACTGTAAAGGATCGTGCTCACACGGGGCACCATTTTGTAGGGACCAGTGGAGGCTGGTGGGAGGAGCTATAGGAGAATGGGCACATTGTAATGGCTGGAATGGAATTAATGCAGATGAGTCAAACGTGGTTTCCATATGTTTGATGTGTTTGATACCGTTCCATTACAATGAGCCCATCCTCTGATAGCTCCTCCCACCGGCCTCCTCTGGTGGGGACATCGTTAAAATACATTCAAATGATACAGTATATGGTAAACAAGTATTATGTTGTTTCTCCAGAGCTGACCCAGGTGCATGGTGGGAAGCCGAGCAGCTTGCCCCTGGTGGAGGTCACGAGTCCCCTCCAATCAGACGAGGAGTACCTGAGCCCCCTGGAGGAGGTCATGGAGATTGGAGAACCACCCTCACGAGGGGTGGGGCCACAGTCTAAATACGCCTTCTTCAAAGATCCTCCCTCCTTTCAGGTAAAGAAGATTCAGCGGGCATCTCAATAGTCTAAGGGGGATTTCTCCCCTCGCCATTGAGTATTCAATGTATCGGCTTTTAGACAGTTTTAGTCTTTTGGTTTGATAGGCAGCACTGAATGACCACGGGGTGACAGAGGGACAGGAGGTTACCATGTCTGTCAAAGTTAGAGGACAGCCTAAACCTATGGTGTACTGGTAAGAATACAGTATTCAGTGTGTTTCAGTACAGTTTGTCATGTCTTTCTCTCGTTTGCTTTTGCAAGAGCTCAGAATGTACCTGTTTTTATCACCTAGGTTGAGGGACAAAGTGACCCTAAAAACCAATGGTAGATTCATTGTTCGTGAGACAGAGGACGGCACCAGTGAAATGATCATCACTTCAGCACAGAGATCTGATGCAGGACTCTACACCTGCAAGATCATCAACGAATATGGAACCAAGCAGAGCGAATGCAAACTAGAGGTCAAAGGTAAAGATCACTCCAAAATCCACAAGACCAGCGTCAGTGACTGACCATTAGGGTTGGTGCCTGCTGCAGTTTGAAAAAGCTCAAAATCAAATCAAAGTGTATTGTTATTGCAGGTGCAGCAAAATGCTTGTGTTTCTAGCCGCAACAGTAACAGATCTGTGTTGGTCTCTCCTCTGTCTTATCCCCAGCCTCCCCGGCACAGGAAGCCCTGGCCATCATCAGAGAGGTGCGAGACGTGGCGGTGAGGGCCGGAGAGTCGGCCATGTTTGAGTGTCACATGACCGGGCCTCTGGATGTGGAGGTAGACTGGCTGTCCAATGGGAAACTGGTTCAGCCGGCACTGCTCAACTGCAAGATGACCTTTAACGGGAAGAGGTGGGTAGGACTAGACCAAGGCACTCCAACCCTACTATCGCTCCAACCCTAATCTAGCGCACCTGATTCTAATAAGTAGGGTTGGAGGTTGGAGTGGAAGGGGTTGGAGTGAAAACCTACAGGAGGGTAGCTCTCCAGGATCAGGGTTGGAGTGAAACCCTACAGGAGGGTAGCTCTCCGGGAACAGGGTTGGAGTGAAACCCTACAGGAGGGTAGCTCTCCGGGAACAGGGTTGGAGTGAAACCCTACAGGAGGGTAGCTCTCCGGGAACAGGGTTGGAGTGCCCTGGCCTAGACACTATGTAAGGGAAAGGTGCCTCAATGCTTTTAAGTGAATTCCTTCCCTTTCCCTTGATTGAATGGGTGAGAGCGATAGAGGGTGTGCCTCAAATCTTTGAAGTGATTTCCTTTCCATGCCCCTTTCTCCTTCATCCACTCTGATCTGAGTAGATTGGATGGAGGGGGCCTTCAAAATTCAATTTCTGATACAACAACATTTCATCCATAAGCAAACTGTGAATGGACATTCACTTTTTCTAATGAAGGAAACAGCCCACACAAGTGGATGTGAGGCAGTGTTAGCTCATGGAGCATGTAATAAGGTCCAGGCAGCTGACAGAGGGGATTTCTATTACAGGTGCCGGCTGCTGTTAAACTCACTACATGAAGACGACAGTGGAACCTACACCTGCAAGCTGAGCACTGCCAAAGGTAAATGACAACTCCAGAAAGAAAACTTCCTTGCCAAATAATGGGTTTATACGGCAGTAATGAATTGCTGCTGTTGTAAGTAATGTAATGATACAGCCACATTATTTGGCAAGAACCAAAAATGATAAAACTTTTTTTTAAATAATTTGTAAATCACTTCTTGTCTATAAACTACTTAAATACATGAATGTATTTGCTGGTGATTTTCCTTCCTGTTCCAGAGGAGTTGACCTCCAGTGCCCACCTAAAGGTCACTCCCTCCAGGGAGCCCCTGTTCACCCGCAAGCTGGACATCCTGGAGGTCATAGAGGGTCGCACCGCCCGTTTTGACTGCAAGGTCAGCGGGTCCCCACCTCCCATCGTTACCTGGAACCATTTCGGTAAGTATCTCTCTTAGAATGTACTGTATTTCCTATTGGTACAGAATGGACAGCAAATTGGTAATGTAGGCTAGTATGGCTCGTAATGTCTCTTTGTTACCCCATTGGTTGACTCTTTATGAATCTACCATATTGTGTTTATCTCCATCCAGAGAACCCGGTGGAGGAGAGTGAGAATGTGCGTCTCCTGCAGGAAGGAGGTCGTTACTCATTGGTCATCACCCACGTCAGCAGCGACACGGAGGGCTTCTACACAGCCGTCGCTAAGAACGCACGCGGAAAGGCGGAGTGCACAGCCGAACTCTACATGCAGGAACCGCGGCCCGTTATCTCTTCTCACATGTAAGGGGAAAACCATAGACGTGGGGTGATCCCACTAGTCTGAAGTGGCTTCTCCTCATCTCAGTGATCTAAAAACAAATAATAGGCGTGTTTCATTGTCTTCTCTTCTGTAGTTCCCTTTCCTTCCGTTTCTCATTCTATTTGCTTCCTTCTTCTCTCCAGGGCGAAGCTGGAGAAGATGCCTTCCATCGCTGAGGAGCCGGAGGTTCTGGAGAGCGAGGTGGAGCAGGAGCAGAGGACCATGCCTGACTTCGTCAAGCCCCTGGCTGACCTGGAGATGATCGAGGGGAAGGAGGCGGTGCTAAAGTGTAAGGTGGCGGGCCTGCCCTATCCCACCATCGCCTGGTACCACAACGGCAAGAAGATACACAGCACAGACGACAGGAAGATGACCCAGCGTAAGGAAGCAATCTCTCTCTATTTCTCTCTCTCTATTTCTCTCTAATTCTCTCTCTCTCTCGTTCGCTCTCACTCTTATTCTTTCCATCCCTCCTCTACTTGCGTCATCTCTCTCTCTCCCTCCTCTACATTAGTCATCTCTCTCTCTCCCTCATCTACATTAGTCATCTCTCTCTCTCCCTCATCTACCTGCGTCATCTCTCACTCTCTCCCTCCTCTACATTAGTTATCTCTCTCTCTCCCTCCTCTACCTGCGTCATCTCTCTCTCTCTTCCTCCTCCAGACAGGGATGTCCACAGTCTGGTCATCCGCTGTGTGTGTCACGGCCATGGGGGCGTCTACAAGAGTGTCATCTCCAACAAAGTGGGGAAGGCAGCCTGCTACGCACACCTCTACATCACAGGTATGGATGGGGACCATCCACCAGCAATCACAGCAACAGGTGCTCCAACCAAAAAAGCCACGAGAATTATTGTGCCAACTGAGTACAGTATGGGTGTGTGTTGGTACATTTGTATTTTCCTTTGGTAGATATTGTTCCTGATCCCCCCGATGGTCCTCCAGTGGTAGAGTCTATAACAGGGAAGACCATAACACTCAGCTGGAAGAAACCAAAGAGGCTTGACTCTTCCATAGGTATGCCTCAATATAACTGAGAGTCACAGGGACCTGGATTCGAGTCCCTTTCAGGCTACTCTACCCTCCAAATTCGCTACAGTACTACAGTAACACTCATGGTTGTACTTCCAGATGGCAGTTCTTTGATGTATGCGGTGCAGCAGCAGCCTCTGGGTTCCATCCAGTGGAGCATCATAGCCTCCAACCTGAGAGAGACCACCTACACAGTCACCGGTCTCTCCAAGGGAGTCCGCTACGCCTTCAGGGTCCTAGCGGCCACCGCCAAGCTCCTCAGCAAACCCTCCCCCTCCACTGACCTGGTGCAGCTCATGGATAGAGGTGCTTTTATAAGCTCCAAGTCTCTACAGTTATATTGGAGGGTCAAAGGTTAAATGGATTTATGTAAACATTTGTGTAGTGCAAAAGCAATGTCACCAAACACATTGCAGCAGGTGTACAAAAATATTATAATTACATGGTCCTTTGAGCCGGATATATAGGATCTACTATTGTGAGATAATGATGGTCTGTCAACACATCAGAGATGATGGTTTGATCCCCTGATCATTTGACCTTTGATCCCTATCAGGTCCCTATCTGAGGAAAGCTCCCATCATCCTGGACAAGCCTGACGTTGTGTACGTGGTGGAGAACCAGTCCGTGAGCATCACCCTCACCCTTAACCACGTCAATGCTGTGGTCACCTGGAAGAGGAGGGGAGTGGTTTTGCTCAACAAGCCAGGGATGTTTGAGATGAGCATGCCAGACGATGATCAACACACCCTAAAGATCCAGAGGGTGAAGAGCACTGACACCGGTCAGCTGGTCTGTACAGCCAACAACCAGTTTGGCAGTGACCTCTGTACCATCCTACTGGCCATGGCCGGTGAGTTTGAGGTCAAAGTTCACCCCTATGTGCAGATCTAGAATCAGCTAACAGCCTTGGTGCTTACTGTAACTATGACGAGGTAAAAAGCCAAACTGACCCCAAACTCTCGATCCTCCATTTCTCCCAACAGTGCATCCTAAATTTGAGTCCATCATGGAGGACTTGGAAATACATGTCGGAGAGACATCTCGCTTTGCTGTGGTTGTCGAGGGACAACCCGATCCTGATATTCTGTGGTACAAGGTATGGTAAGAGTCAATGGATGGATATCATATCATTAACCACATAAACTTATTCTGCAATGATTAAGCAGGTTGTTGGATGATTAACTCCTTTGTGGTTCCAGGAAAACAAACCTACCCCTCCATGATAGTTGATCAAGTGGAATTGATTGTGGTTATCTGTTCTGTGGTTCTAGGATGACACTCTGCTGTCGGAGAGCAGTCACTTCACCTTTGTGTACGATGATACGGAGTGTTCCCTGGTGGTGCTGAACGCCCGGCCTGAGGACTCAGGGGTGTACACCTGCACCGCCAAGAACCTGGCTGGGCAAGTCTCCTGCAAGGCTGAACTCACCGTCCACAAAGGTCAGGACCATAGTCTATATTGTCTGAAATGTATAAGGATATATACAGATATTGGAACAAGTCTGGAAAACATCTTCAAGAATGATACTTTGTGCTAACATAATTGATGAATTATTGTTGATTAACACACCCTTATGGTAAGGTATTAAAGACACACTCTTGTTGAAAAGTGTGCTTTTTCTGCATATTGTTAACACAGATGTCACAGTACCAAGGCTTTTCCTATTATTTGTTGTTGCCAGAAATGGCAGTTTTAGTTGGATTGCATCTGTTTGTCCTTGTAATATCTCAGCCAAAGCTTGTTGTAATCGAGAGTTAAACTACCAAATCTGCTCCATATGGGTTGGACCACAAGGTGTCTGAGACTATTAAACCATCTGTCAGCCCACACACGCACGCACGCACACACACACGTGCACGCACACACACACACACACACACACACACACACACACACACACACACACACACACACACACACACACACACACACACACACACACACACACACACACACACAAACCACCTACCAGCCCACATTAACCTTGCCCCCTGTTCCAACCCTCTGCCTGCAGTGAGGAAGGAGGTGGTGGAGCCCATGGAGGATGAGGGGTCCATTTTGAGGAAGATGCGGAGGCTGACTGATTACTACGATGTACACAAGGAGATAGGACGGTGAGTCATGGACCCGGCAATCACCAACAACATCCTCTCAGCCAGGCTATCTCTTCTGTATTTAAAGGCTCCGCGAGTGGTAGCTACTATCTGTATTAAATTGCACTGTGAACGGTGGCCACAAAGGTCAGTAGGGGGAATTCCACCACACCAAACAACACCCTGACTGCATAATGATAGCAGACAGAAGAAATAGAGGAGAGGTGAGTCACCCGTCAATAGAGGAACACATCACAAAGGCTATTTGTTTTTGTTTTTCTCTGGTAGAGCTTGGCTTGACTCACCAGAAGTTGAACAATAACAAGGTGTCACGTACCGTTTAATACTCATGTCCCTTTACTTTCTCAACTAGGACTTTTGGTTTCTCAGAACTGAATACCATTGAAAGATTTGGTCATTCTCCTAGAGTTATTGCAATGATATCATCATTGTGTGACTATTTTCCAGTGGGGCGTTCTCCTATGTGAAGAGGGTGACTGAGAAGAAGGGGAAGGTGGAGTACGCGGCCAAGTTCGTGTCTGCGAGGGCCAACAGGAAGGCCTTGGCCCTGAGAGAGATGAACCTTCTGTCAGAGCTGAACCATGAGAAAATCCTCTACTTCCATGACGCCTTTGAGAAGAAGAACTTGGTTGTCATCATCACTGAGCTGTATCCTTTCACTGACTGGTTATTTGATTCATTTCAGTTGTCAGAAAATCCATAACATGATGACCTAACCGGCTCTGCGCATGCGTCCGCGCGCGCCATCATGCGCCATAATGCGCATGTTGATTTCGTCTGTCCCGACCAGACGCATTCACGACACGCAGGTTAAAATACCAAACCAACTGTGAACCAACTATATTCATTTGGGGAGAGGTCAAAACACATTAAACATTCATGGACATTTAGCTAATTTGTTGCTAGCTAATTTGTCCTGGGCGATAAACCAAAGAGAGTACAGTATTCAGATAGGCTAAAACTGCTTCTCCAATAGAAATCCCTGATCACACTTGTAGGCGATGCAATGGTGACGTTGGCTAGCAAAGCTCCTGTGCAGAAACACGTCATTGGGTCTCGCGCCGAACTGTGAATATGCAGACCATTAAATCAAAGGCATTCCTTCGATATAAAGTTGTTTTTGTCATGTTCAACTCCTTAAGACATGTTCAACTCCTTAAGACATGCTCAACTCCTTAAGACATGTTCAACTCCTTAAAGACATGTTCAACTCCTTAAGACATGTTCAACTCCTTAAGACATGCTCAACTCCTTAAGACATGTTCAACTCCTTAAGACATGTTCAACTCCTTAAGACATGTTCAACTCCTTAAGACATGCTCAACTCCTTAAGACATGTTCAACTCCTTAAGACATGTTCAACTCCTTAAGACATGCTCAACTCCTTAAGACATGTTCAACTCCTTAAGACATGTTCAACTCCTTAAGACATGTTCAACTCCTTAAGACATGCTCAACTCCTTAAGACATGTTCAACTCCTTAAGACATGTTCAACTCCTTAAGACATGTTCAACTCCTTAAGACATGCTCAACTCCTTAAGACATGTTCAACTCCTTAAGACATGTTCAACTCCTTAAGACATGTTCAACTCCTTAAGACATGTTCAACTCCTTAAGACATGTTCAACTCCTTAAGACATGTTCAACTCCTTAAGACATGTTCAACTCCTTAAGACATGTTCAACTCCTTAAGACATTGGCTCCAATCTAGGTTGTGCCTTTAGATTTTTCACTTCTCAAACACCAAACCCTAGTCTGTTTGGTCTGTTTCGCAAGCGTTCCAGTAGGTTTTGTGATGTAGCGCCTCTGGATTAAGAAAACATTCGTTTATTTTACCTGAAATGCTTATGGTCCTTTTTTTCTGGATCTTTGTAGAATTTTGACCCATTTTGGGTCACTCAAAATCGTGTGTTCTCTACTCCAACAATTAATCCACAGATAAAAGAGGAAACCTAGTTAGTTTTTACTTAGTTTTCTTTGATTCATCTCTCCTCACTCATTCTTCTTCTTCTGTGGATTTTATATGGCAGTTGGCATTACCACCACCAACTTGACTGGAGTGTGGACCCCGTTCATCTTTCAATCACCCATGTGGGTATATGCTTGTAAAAACCAACGAGTAGTATGGAGAGGCGGGACTTGCAGCGCGTCACGCGTCTAAAATAAAACTATTTTAGCGCCTGGTGACACAGAAGCGAGCGAGCAGTTTGGATGAAATGATTGAATAACATGTATGTGTACATTTATTTTGCAACGCTCGCGCATGCAACGTGGGCGGTCTGGTCAGCATGTAAGAAGCCATGTTACAAGAGATGAACATTTTGAATGTAACATATCCTCTGAGACAGTATTGTATTGGTTGCGACAAGGTTCTTTCCCTGTTAATCTAACATATCTCATCTATGTAATAATGTTGCATCAAAACTAAAGCCATCAATGTACTCATTTTAGCCCAGGTTTCAACCAAAAACCAACATCGTGGTTCCTAGAATTGTTTGTATTCAAATTATATTCATTTTGTTTACAGCTAGATCCAATATGGATCAAAATATGGCATTGATCCAATGTCTTTGCATAAAAACCTCTCCATGAACACACCAGAGCCAAGAGCCTTCTTCCCACCTTAGCCTTCTTCCCACCTTCTTCCCACTGTGTGGATGAGAGAGAACTGCTGCATAACATTAATCTCAATGTCCTTTCTGCTCCCCTGGAGGCATGACTGAACCGAAGCGCTACTTTCTCCTGACTCATCACAGATTGGTTTCATTGCCAGGAGACGCCATGTGTGGGAGTTTGGTTCATTTATTATAAAAAATGTAATTTGCCTCCCACTTGGACTATAGCGATAAGGTTATCACCATAGACTTATATAGACATTGCATCATTGTATCTGTCTCATGATGGCGTCTGTGAGAGCATGTGCAGCGCCATTGAGGCCATCTCCATTTTGAAGTAGTCCACCTTCTACTATGTCTAGTGCCACCTGTACTGTGTTGTTTGCTCACGAGTATAATTCATTGGCTGATCCCTTCTGATGACATAGATGGAATCATGTGATCCTTCCTTAACCCATAGGAAGTCCCACCCAGTTGACTACTCCAAAATGGTAAAGTCCTCAATGGCGCTGCTCATGCTAAAATAGGATTTTGGGCACTTGAGTCCTCTATCTATCTCTATGGTTATTACACACTATACCTCTATTCTCCTTAACTGCTGTGTGAAGATGCCATGAGGAACTTCTGGACCGATTGACCAAGAAGACTACCGTCATGGAGTCTGAGGTTTGCCTTGGCCTGTTGGCCTTGTGTTTGAGTGTGCTTTGGATTGCATGGAAAAATCAACCAAGAACAACCCAATTATCTTTATCTAAAAGATAACAAAATTCAGTAAGATATAATTTTTTTTACATGTTGAGCGTACAAGAATGTAGAAAACAGAAAGTAGAATGTAGACTATAGAATGTAGAATATAGAATATATACTGAACAAAAATATGAACGCAATATGTGACAATTTCAACAATTTTACTGAGTTACAGTTCATATAAGGAAATCAGTCAATGAGGGGAGCCAGGCCCAGTCAATCAGATATAGTTTTCCCCCCACAAAAGGGCTTTATTACAGACAGAAATACTCCTCAGTTTAATCAGCTGTCCGGGTGGCTGGTCTCAGACGATCCTGCAGGTGAAGAAGCCAGATGTGGAGGTCCTGGCCTGGCGTGGTTACACATGGTCTGTGGTTGTGAGACCGGTTGGATGTACTGCCAACTTCTCTAAAACGACGTTGGAGGCGACATATGGTAGAGAAATGAACATTACATTCTCTGGCAACAGCTCTGTTGGACATTCCTGCAGTCAGCATGCCAATTGCACGCTCCCTCAAAACATGAGACATCTGTGGCATTGTGTTGTGTGACAAAACTGCACATTTTAGAGTGGCCTTTTATTGTCCCCAGTACAAGGTGTAATGATCATGCTGTTTAATCAGCTTCTTGATATGTCACACCTGTCAGGTGGATGGATTATCGTGGGAAAGGAGAAATGCTCACTAACAGGGATGTAAACAAATATGTGAACAACATTTGAGAGAAATATTCTTTTTGTGAGTATGGAACATTTCTGGGATCTTTTATTTCAGCTCATGAAACATGGGACCAACACTTTACATGTTGTGTTTATATTTTTGTTCAGTGTAGAATGTAAAATGTAAAATGTAGAATGTAGAATATAGAATGTAGAATATAGAATGTAGAATGTGGTAAAGGAGATATTCTGTGCTGCAGATCCGGTCCAGTATTCAGCAGGTGCTTGAAGGGGTCAGCTACCTTCACCAGAAAGATATTGTTCATCTTGACATCAAGGTACATCAGATTCCCACTGTGCAAAGGACAAATACAGTACTTTAATCACAAGCTAGTATACAGTGCATTCGGAAAGTATTCAGACCCCTCAACTTTTTCCACATTTTGTTATGTTACAGCCTTATTCTAAAATGTATTAAATTGTTTTTCTCCCCTCATCAATCTACACACAATACCCCATAATGATGAAGCAAAAACAGGTTTCTAGACATTTTTACAAATGTATTAAATATTAAAAACCTTGGCAGCGATTACAGCCTTGAGTCTTCTTGGGTATGACGCTACAAGATACAAACATGGCACACCTGTATTTGGGGAGTTTCTCCCAGTCCTCTCTGCAGATCCTCTCAACGTCTGTCAGGTTGGATGGGGAGGGTTGATGCACAGCTATTTTCAGGTCTCTCCAGAGATGTTCAATCGGGTTCAAGTCCGGGCTCTGGCTGGGCCACATTCAGAGACTTGCCCTGAAGCCACTCCTGCGTTGTCTTGGCTGTGTGCTTAGGGTCATTGTCCTGTTGGAAGGTGAACCTTTGCCCCAGTCTGAGGTCGTTAGCGCTCTGGAGCAGGTTTTCATCAAGGATCTCTCTGTACTTTGCTCCATTCATCTTTTCCTCGATTCTGACTAGTCTCCCAGTCCATGCCACTGAAAAACATCCCCACAGCATATTGCTGCCACCACCCATGCTTCACTGTAGGGATGGTGCCAGGTTCCTCCAGATGTGACACTTGGCATTCAGGCCAAAGAGTTTCATCAGACCAGAAAATCTGTTTCTCATGGCCTGAGAGTCTTTAGGTGCCTTTTGGCAAACTTCAAGCTGGCTGTCATGTGCATTTTACTGAGGAGTGGCTTCCGTCTGGCCACTCTACCATAAAGGCCGGATTAGTGGAGTGCTGCAGAGATGGTTGTCCTTCTGAAAGGTTTTCCCATCTCCATAGAGGCACTCTAGAGCTCTGTCAGAGTGACCATCGGGTTCTTTGTCACCTCCCTGACCAAGGCCCTTCTCCCCCGATTGCTCAGTTTGGCCAGGTGGCCAGCTCTAGGAAGAGTCTTGGTGGTTCCAAACTTCTTCCATGTAAGAATAATGGAGGCCACTGTGTTCTTGGGGACCTTCGATGCTGCAGACACTTTTTGGTACCCTTCCCCAGATCTGTGGCTCGACACAATCCTGTGTCGAAGCTCTACGGATAATTCCTTCGACCTCATGGCTTGGTTTTTGCTCTCACATGCACTGTCAACTGTGGGACCTTATATTGACAGGGGTGTGCCTTTCCAAATCATGTCCATTCAATTGAATTTACCACAGGTGGACTCCAATCAAGTTGTAGAAACATCTCAAGTATGATCAATGGAAACAGGATGGACCTGAGCTCAATTTCGAGTCTCATAGCAAAGGGTCTGAATACTTATGTAAATAAAGTATTTCTAATATTTACAAATTCTAAAAGCCTTCTTTTGCTTTGTCACTATGGAGTATTGTGTGTAGATTGCTGAGGAGTTTTTAAAATGTAATCCATTTTAGAATAAGACCGTAACGTAACAAAATGTGGAAAAAGTCAAGGGGTCTGAATACTTTCCGAATGCACTGTACAGCAGATACTTCTGAAATTATCAACTTACTTAATATAACAAGGAAAGAATATAGCAAACCCCAAAATACATACTACTCAGATTCCGATGTATTTTCCTCACTCAAAACATGTACCGTAAATTCCGGACTATAAGCCGCAACTTTTTTCCCACGCTTTGAACATCGCGCTTAAACAATGACGCGGCTAATATATGGATTTTTCCCACTTTCAGTTTATTTAAAAAAAAAAAAAGAATTCTGTGACGTGCTCAGTTTTTTGGCGGCATGAAGCTTTCATTAGACCAATGAAATTGCCGAACTGGTTAAGGTCAAACAACTTTTTTGTTTACTGTTTAGATTAAATCGAGCGCTCTCAAACTTCCCATCATTTTGAATACGGTAGTCATTTTGTCACCCTCAAGACACGGAGAAATGCATATGATGCAGCTTTCAAGTTGAAGGCGATTGATCTGGCTGTTGGAAAAGAAAATAGAGCTCCTGCACGGGAGCTTGGTCTTAATGAGTCGATGATAAGACGTTGGAAACAGCAGCGTGAGGAATTGACTCAGTGCAAAAAGACAACTAAAGCTTACTGCTAATTTTTGATTTTTTGTTACAAGCTGTGTTTCGTTAAAGCCTATTTATTTTTGTTACAAGCCGTGTTTCGTTAAAGCCTATTTATTTTTGTTACAAGCCGTGTTTCGTTAAAGCCTGTGTAAAGTTCATTTGTTTCAATGTACCGGTAGGCACCTGCGGCTTATAGACATGTGCGGCTTATTTATGTTCAAAATAATACTTTTTTAAAAATTCAGTGGGTGCGGCTTATATTCAGGTGCGCTTAATAGTCCAGAAATTACGGTACACTAAAATGAATAAGATTACACAAATCAAGTCATAGTTTTACAAAGATCAAATAACAGAGGATGGTCTCTAATGTACATTTTATTTGTATTCGGATTTTAGAATATTAGCATGAAAATCTGTTGCCAATTGGACGGAAACCTAGCTTATGTTTTGAATATGTCCCTGTTTTTCTCCAACCCACCCAGCCTGAGAACATCCTCATGGCAGGCCGACACAGTGACAATATCCGCATCTGTGACTTTGGCAATGCCGTCAAGCTGGAGACCAATGAAGCCCACTACTGCAAATACGGCACTCCGGAATTTGTTGCCCCGGAGATCGTTAACCAAACGCCAGTCTCCAAGGCAACAGACATCTGGTGAGCACCTGGTCGGGGGAGGGGTTCTGGAGACTCGTTTAATCTATTTCCTGATTAATCATGATTTTATCGCTCTCTCCCTCTCTCCTTCATCTTGCCCTCTGAAAGTCATTTCTCTCTCTCTGTTCACAGGCCTATTGGGGTTATCACTTACCTATGGTGAGTGGTTAAGGTTCTGGTTGGACTAAGAACATGATAAATGTGTCTGGTCGAGATATTATTAGAATTCAATACACCTTTTGCATTACATTTCTGTCAATATTGAAATGTAATTTTTCGCCACACTCTATAACCTCAGTAAGAAAAACACCAATGCATATCACCTGCATATTGTTTGCATATTGCCACAGGCCTCAATTGACCCAGTTAAAATGGATTTGACAGCTAGTAAACAGTCTCAGTAAAAGACTATTAACATAACATATTTCCCTTCTAGCCTGACTGGTGTGTCTCCTTTCGCTGGGGAGAACGACAGATGCACCGTCCTCAACATCAGGAACCAAAATGTGGCTTTTGAGGAGAGTATGTTTGCTGACCTCTGTAGAGAGGCCAAGGGATTCGTCATCAAACTGCTGGTGGCTGACAGACTGTGAGTGTTATTGATGATAATGGCTTGGTATAAATTGATTGTAATGAATTCCTTTATATTAGGAATTACAAACAATTTCAACACAAAATAAGAACAGAAAATAAGTGTTTGGGACTTAGTGTTTAATTTGTCACCATGTGATGTTTTACTCTCAGGAGGCCTAACGCTACAGAGAGCCTTCGCCACCCCTGGTTCAAGACTTCAATAAAAGACAAGAGCATCAACACAGCGATCCTAAAGCAGGTCTTATCTCGAAGACGTTGGCAGGTAAGGCATTAATTATTTCTGTAAGTAGTACATTGATTAATGCACTTCAATGAATCCCTCTAAGTACCTTCCAAATGACTCCTTTAACACGTCCCTTTTTTCCCTATCTCTACCCAGCGTTCCCTCATCAGCTACAAATCCAAGATGGTGATGCGCTCCATCCCTGAGCTTCTCAACGACTCGTCCAACCACATCTCCATCGCTGTGGCCCGTCACCTCAAAGAGGGCTCGCCCCCACCCTCCTCATCCTC
The DNA here is from genome assembly GCF_901001165.1 of Salmo trutta. Classification (NCBI taxonomy): domain Eukaryota; kingdom Metazoa; phylum Chordata; class Actinopteri; order Salmoniformes; family Salmonidae; genus Salmo; species Salmo trutta. The sequence goes on along the minus strand of NC_042962.1, from coordinate 54,397,072 downwards.
CGACTCGGACGAAGATGTGGACGAACTCCCCTTCATCCCCATGCCTCTGTCTATGGTCTTCTCCGGCTCCAGGGTCTCCCTCAACGAGATACCAGGTGACGAGGACGTCACAGGACCGCCTTCCAGGTCCAATGGGACAGTGGAAGGGGCGTGGTTAACCCGGCACAGGGAACAGCCCATAGAGGAGGTGGTGTCCAAAAAGGAGGCCAAGGAATTAGGAGGAAGCAGAGGAACGAGAAAAAGGGTAACAACCGAGGAAGATGGCGGGTCTTCGGAAGAGGAGAAGACTGCAGTAAAAACGAAGAGAGTCCCCCTGAAGAAGGGCTCGAGTGTGGAGGAGGATGACACTCAGACGAAGTCCCGGAGAGCGACGATGAGGAGGGGCAGTTCAGCTGACTCGGCCCTGCTTCTACACATTGAGCCAGAGGAGGGGGCTGTGGAGGAGGGCAAGGAAGACAGTGGCAAAAAAAGCCTTAAAAAGGCAGTTTCCATGGAGCTACCAAATCGGAGCCCCAGCCCTGGGGCGGCTAAGATGAGCCAGGAGGACTATGCCCTCAAACTGGAGCTGATGAGACAGAGGCTGCTGAGGGGAGGAAACAGCAAAAGCGGCCTGCGAGGTCCCCTACTGGAGACCCTAGGAATGGACGATGAGAGGCGAACCTCGTCCCTGGACCGAAACTTGAGGAGATCCAGGGTGGGGGCGCCAGAGCGGTCACTGGCCAGAGCAGCCTCTACCGAAAGTGCAGTGGAGGACACATCCAAAACCAAAATGTTCCAGAAGAGTTCCTCTTTCAGTCAGGGAGACTCGGAGCCCATGCCCCTACACCGGCAGTTTGGAGCCCCCTTAGAGATCCCCACTAGCACATCTAGCCAGAGCACTGAGAGGAGAGACAGTGCTGATAGGACCCAGGGCATTGAGAGGAACGCACAGGGGAAAGACCTCCAGGAGGCCACTTCCATATCAGCAATTACGGAGCAGACCAGGCTGGATTCCAGACCTTACTCTCATGGGCCCTCCTCCTCCATACAGCCCACCCCAATCAAAGCGGACCAAGGAGCGAGGGAAGAGAAAGAGCCAGAGGAGAAGAAGAAGAGCAAGTCTGAGGAGACTTCTGAAAGAGATGAAGAGATGGAGAGAAGGACCAAAGCACAGGAGAGGGTTGATAGACACGAGTCGAAGAGGGAGATTTCCCAGGGCAGGTCTCCTACTGTGTTAGCTCCTGTGATTGTCATAGAGGAGGAGGATACTGAGGAAGATGAACAGAAAGAAAAGCAGGAGATAGAGTTAAAGAAAGAAGAGGTGAAAGCAAAAGGTTGGGATTCTCCAGGGGTTACACCTACAGAAAAAAACTCTGCATATGCCAACGTGATGCAAACTATTGTAGTACCATCTGGAAAACCTGACAGCAGCTGCAGATCTCGATGTACACCTAGCCCCACATTTCCTGAACACCCTGCCGTCTTCGCCAAGGTGGCCACCGAACGCCCAACAAGCCCAACCATCTCGACTAGCTCGTCTACGGTCCCAGACCGCCCCACCACCCCACGCCAACCTACCACGCCACTCAGAACAGATATCAAGGACATCGACTCGGAGGAGGTCTTTGAATCCAGGTTCAAGAAGCGTGAGTCATCCCTTACCCGTGGGCTCCGGAGACTTACCAGGACCAAATCAGAAGAGAAGTCCCCGACCCTTCCCCGTAAGACAGGCGAGGGTGAGGAGGTATACCGGCCGGGGCGTCTGGGGGCGCCGCTGGAGATAGTGCCCCAAGGATTGCAGGAGAAGTCCAAGTCCGTCCAGGACTTGAGGGAGGTGGAGAGAGACACAGGGTCCCTGGGCATCATTGGACGGTTCTCCATGCGCACCAAGAGGACCCCATCCATAGACAAAAAGGAAGAGAAGTCAAAGGAGACTGAGCCTGCGGCCAGTAAGCGCAGGGTGTCCTGGGCCATAGGTCGCAGTAAGAGTCTGGACACGACAGAGCTGGACAATATAGAGGTACGGAGAGAGCAGGATTCGAGAGAACGCAAAAAGATGGAGGAGTCGTCTGTCTTCGCCATGCGGCGGAAGTTCGAGAACAAAGTAGCGGGTATCTCAGCCAGTTTGAGGAGCAAGTCAGAGGAAAGGAAGGAGGAGAAAGAGGCCAAGCGACGCGTGGAGGAAGAGAAAAGTCGGAAAGATGCAGAAGAAAAGGATTTTAAGAAGGTCAGCGATTCCCCCGTCTTGGCGATGAGGAAGAAGTTTGAGAACAAGGTGGCAGGAATTTCTGGGAAAGTCCGAAGCCAGTCAGAGGATAGGAAAGAGATGGAGGAAGAGAAGCCAGAGGGAAAGAAAACTCCACTGTTTTCCCGTCATCGACATTCCCATTCCGAGGGAAGAGGTCTCAAAGAGATGGGGATCCCAGAGAATCAGCTAGCCAAACAGACAAACAAAGAATCCAAAGTGTCCAAGGAATCCATTGGGTCTGCATCAAGCCTTCATTCCGAAAAGTCAAAAAGTCAAAAGTCGCTCAGTAAGTAATATTATATTATAGGTAGTTCTGAGGCATGGTCCTAGGTCTCAGGTCCTACGGGAGGGGTGAGTGAGTGAGTGAGTGAGTGAGTGAGTGAGTGAGTGAGAGATGGGGGAATTAGAGAGAGCACACCTAAGATCAAAGGGCACCAGATAAGACAGGAGAATTACACCAGATTGGACAGACTGACACTAGCCCCCAGGCACATAGACTATTGCAGCATAGATACTGGAGATATTAGCTCACCTCCTCAGGTTCGTCTGTTTCAGCTGTTTGCCATTATGTCTTGTCCTCCACAGCTCCAGAGACTGACAGGCGGTCGCGGTGGGACAGGTGGGGTCTGGGCAGGAGCAGGAAGGACAAGACCCCCTCTCAGACTGACCTCCCCTCAGCTAAAGGTGAGGGGTCATCAGGCAGCCTGCAGTACTCCCGCACTTCCTCTAGTACTGTCTGCTAAATTCGGCAACCAGTTGCCTTTATGTTGAATGTGCATACAGAGTTGGAGTTTGGCAATGAAATAGAATAGCTGCACACTGCTTTTACGTTCTAAGTTCATTCTCAGGGTTCAATATTATTATTAAGCCACACCCTTGTTTTTCCCAGACTTCCCTCCTGTGTTCCACATCAAGCTGAGGGACCACGTCTTATTGGAGGGTGACCCTGTCACTCTTAGCTGCCTCCCGGCTGGCAGTCCCCACCCACAAATCAGCTGGACTAAAGGTAAGAACTCATAGAGCTGACAGACACAACACTCTTTGCAACAGCGCTGTCTAATAAAGCATTACCGTAGGAGCTGCTGCTGAAACGTTTGTTGTTGCCTGTGAAGGGATGATATATTGTCATAACCCATCATAGCTCATACTTACACGGTGCCGTGTGAGCACGACTTCCTAAACTGGTGTTGATGTTAGAGATTGCTCATTATTTCCATAAAGTTTCTCATCGAATACTAGATAAACACCTTTTGAAATAGGACTGTAAAATAACACATTACTTTACAGGATGCCACTGTAATTCTTATTGTTGATGGGTTTGCTTGTCCACAGATAAGAGACCACTGGAGATGGACGACAGGATGAACCTGATCTCCTGTCCAGACGGCAGGCAGCTCGTTACGATCATGAAGACCAGCAGGAGGGACGCAGGGCTCTATGAGTGTGTGGCCAGTAATCCCTTAGCCAGCATCACCAGCTCCTGCACACTGTCCCTGGCCTGTGAGTAACATGTTATCTACAAGAAAATGTTATTATCAACGATAATCCCGTCATTTAGATTTGTGGAGAAACAGGAAAATACCAATTTTTGAAACCGTTATCTTCATGTGATATTCTAATATCCTGGACCTGTAAAATCTGTTGGATTTGAATTGCATACAAAACCTTTAGTGTAAACACGACATTTACACTGAATCGAGAAAGGGGTGTTTGCCCTTCATTCTAAGCAAAAACATTTATTATTCATCTTTACGACGTGATGAACCTTGAAAGGTTTAGGTAATAGGATTTGTATTCGAGTGTGAATGCAATGCATATTAATGACATGGGCATAAATATTAATGAAGTTTACGGCTGATTAAACTAATGGCTTTTTGCCTTGAATTTACAACCTCTTTATAATCATTCCAAGAGGAGAGTGCTGCTTATTACAAATAGAAAGATGCGCTCCCAGGTTGTAATCCAATGTGTAGAAACAAATAATCAACTGTCACTCAGACAGTCCATCTAGCTACTACAGATTCTGGATCTTAATTTGACCCAGTTTTTCACAGCAGGAAAAGTATCCTGCAGCAAACAGGAAATGTGAATTATTATGTGGATTAGAATTAATATTATTTCTTTGTAGGGGTTGATACATTTTTCGTTAAGGCAAATAAAGTCTGACATTTTGGAAATTGTGGAAATTGGAAATTACAAACTTTAGAAGTCTTTTTTTTGTTCCTGCAACAACAGGATGATCAAATTATGATTTGGCATCTGTTGGTTCTTGTCCAGACAGCAGGCTATAAATAACAAAATGTCAAATACCCATCAACAAAGCGACAGAACTAGGTGACTCCAGACACTTGATGGCCTCTCTCTCTTATTCAGGTGTCAGACTCAATGCGCTACATTTCAGTTCGATTTTCACAGCTTCAAATTTAATTGCTATGGGGACACTGTCTGGGCGTCTGTATTACTAATATCGTCTGCTGATGCTATCTGTCTCCATTTGCCATCAATCTGTTGGGTGAGAGATTCCCCAGACTGCTCATCTTGTCTGAGGTCTGAGGCCTTGGCTCGATCAGTCTCAGCGGTGGGCAGCCTTCATTAAAATGCATCATCATATCAGGGTGAAAAGCTATTAGTGGCGGGTATGGTTTGCGTAAAAAAAATGCTAAAAACCCATTTCTCTGTCCTCGGTGGTTTCTCCTCTTTCCATCGGCTATCTCCATCCTTCCACTCTGTGACACCCCACCCCATTCTAACTCTCCCCTTCCCCAAACCTCCCCCTCTGTGACACCCCACCCCATTCTAACTCTCCCCTTCCCTAAACCTCCCACTCTGTGACACCCTAACTCATCAAAATATGCAACAATAAAACTTTTTTTACTCAAACTTCCCCCTCCACCATACCCAACATCTCCCTCCAACTTCCTATTGCTCCTAACCCTTCATCTCCCTCCACCCCACCTTCATCTCCCCTCCACCCCACCTTCATCTCCCCTCCACCTCACCTTCATCTCTCCAACACCCCACCTTCATCTCCCCTACACTCTATCTTCATCTCCCCTCCACCCTACCTTCCTCTCCCCTCCACCCCACCTTCATCTCCCCTCCACCCCACCTTCATCTCCCTCCACCCCACCTTCATTCTCCCCTCCACCCTACCTTCCTCTCCCCTCTATCCCACCTTCATCTCCCCTCCACCCTACCTTCCTCTCCCCTCCATCCCACCTTAATCTCCCCTCCACCCCACCTTCATCTCCCCTCCACCCCACCTTCATCTCCCCTCCACCCCACCTTCATTCTCCCCTCCACCCCACCTTCCTCTCCCCTCCATCCCACCTTCATCTCCCCTCCACCCCACCTTCATTCTCCCCTCCACCCCACCTTCCTCTCCCCTCCATCCCACCTTCATCTCCCCTCCACCCTACCTTCCTCTCCCCTCCATCCCACCTTAATCTCCCCTCCACCCCATCTTCATCTCCCCTCCACCTTACCTTCCTCTCCCCTCCACCCCACCTTCATCCTACCCTTCACCCAACCTTCATCCTCCCCTCCCCTCCACCCCACCCTCCTCCCCCCTGTCACCCCCTCCAGGTATCCCCAAAAGGCCAGGAACCCCGGAGGTTCCTCAGACGTACAACAACACAGCCCTGGTGCTATGGAAACCAGCCGACACCAAGCCCCCCTGTAGCTACTCTCTGGAGAGGAAGACAGAAGGTGGGTTGACATTCATCTCCTAGCTTGAAGTCCAAACTGATGTCACGATTGACACTGAGATATCAATTTGGACTCCAGGCTAGTCATCTCCATGAACTCAAGCCAAATATTAATTTTAATTTTATTTTACAGCCCTCTTCACCCAAATGTATTATCCTTACTGACGGTTGGATAGGAAACACCTTTGGCTGTCACGTTAAACACTACCATGCAGTGAATAACTCAAACACTGGGCAAATTGTCACAGTACAAACTGGCCACATAGACTACTAATGAGCCCTATTTCATCACGCTTTATAAGTCATTATGGTCTCATAATACGGTGAATCATTGTAGAGCCTACATCGTTAGGATTGTATCAAAGTGGGAATGACATGAATGTTAATATGATTTCAGGACTGATTGAATTGGATGGCTTCATACCTTGTATTACCACACAGTTACTGCCAGGCTGGGCTTTGGATGATTGTTGTTGTCTGTGTTTGTTCATTGGATTGTGCCCCACTATCTCCTCATTACCATGTGAATGTTCTTTTGTTATTCTGTTATTCCTCTGTATCAGTTGTGACTATGACAGATAAGTATGGCTCCACACCACCTTAGTGTACAACTGATATTGTAAACATAACCCTCATCTGTTTCATCATCAACATGAAACACTATCTCCACCTTGTGTGAATTATAAGTACGGCAACAAATGACAGTGGTGTGTAAAGTCAAAGTGACACATATAATTTGGGCATTTGACCATATTGATATAACATAACGCAATTGGCAATCATATAAATGAAGCATTCTTTTCTTTCTCCTTTCAGGTGACGCCAACTGGCTGATCATAGCGACTGGAGTGGCTGACTGTTACTACAACGTCACAGACCTGCCACCAGGGGGCGCCTTTAGGTTCAGAGTGGCCTGCGTCAACAAGGCTGGACAGGGACCCTACAGCAGCACATCGGACAAAGTCAGCCTGGGCTCAACAGGTGCTGAAACACACCTTTTGGACAGGGGGTTAAAATTCTGTAAATTGTGTTAAATTGTATCAAAAGAGGTGGTAAAGAAAGTTCTGCCGTTTTTTCTGTATTGTTGCATATTTGTTTCACAAAATGGTTATGATAATATGATATTGAAGAGAGATGTGTTTGCTTTGCAGTAGGTGTGTCCTCTCCAGCGGTGGCCATTGTGAAGACAATCTCCTCACCTCCCCCCCACCCTGCCCCATCCGCTACCACCTTAGTGACCGTTATCCCAAAGGTCAAACCAGCAGTAATGCAACCTCCTGGTAAAACGGTGTCCACTGTCTCTCCCTCTTCACCCTCCCGTACACAGACCTCTCTAACCTCCCCTGCGCCCTTCCCTGCTCCCACCGCAGCTCGCTCTCCCTCTACACCTGCGGCCCCCTCCAGCCCTGCCATCACAACCCCTCCAACTGAACCCCTGACGGTCACCCCTACCACCCCTCCAACTCTCCCCTCCCCGCCTGTAGTCAAACCTCCTCCCTTCGTCCTCCCCAAACCCCAGAGTCCTGTCAACGTGGTCCCACCCATGACCCAAACCCCACCCATCTCTCCCCCTCTCCCTCTCGTTACACCTCCTTCCACCCCCACCAAGCCCGTCATGGCATCCGTTCCTACCTACGCCCCTGCCGCCACTGCCCGTATGGCCCCCAGCCCCATCCCGGCCCCCTCCTTCTCCCCCCAAGTGCTCCAGGTCAGCAGTCTGAGCCCAATAGGGGAGGGGAGGGGCACCCCTGTTCGAGGGACCCCCAGGGACCGCACCACACCTAAGCCGGGTGAGACAGCTCTACGACAGGGAGTCCCACAGAAGCCCTACACCTTCCTGGATGAGAAAGCCAGGTGACTGAGATGTTAGAGATGTGGTCAATATTTCTACAGCTACAGTAGTACACTATTACACTACACAGTATTGCTATTACTACTACTACTACTACTTATATGGTTAATTTCAGTCAGGGAAACTGGCTTCATGTTTAACCACACATTATTTAGTGACTAAACTGCCGAATTGTCTCTGTCTGGCCAGAGGGCGGTTCGGTGTGGTCCGGGAGTGTCGAGAGAATGCCACAGGACACGTCTTCATGGCTAAGATCGTTCCGTACGACCAGGAGACTAAGAAGTCCATCCTGCAGGAGTATGAGATCCTCAAGTCTCTCCACAACGACAAGGTCATGACCCTCCACGAGGCCTACGTCACCCCACGTTACCTGGTACTGGTGGCTGAGTACTGCACTGGGAAGGAGCTGCTCCACAGCCTTATAGACAGGTGTGTGGAGCATGATGCTCACACACATACACACACATGTACACACACACACACAGACTTGCACAGTGAGCTCAGCTGTGCTCTACAACACATCCGTGTAATAAATCTATTTTCCTGCTAAGGTTCCGTTACTCGGAGGATGACGTGGTGTGTTACCTGGTTCAGATCCTTCAGGGTCTGGAGTACCTCCACAACAGACGCATCCTCCACCTGGACATCAAGCCTGACAACGTCATGGTCACCAACCTCAATGTCATCAAGATCGTAGACTTTGGCAGCGCGCAGAACTTCAACCCTCTCTCCCTCAAACAGTACAACAGTGGCCTGGGCACACTGGAGTACATGTGTGAGTTGGTAACACTTTATTGAATTTACCACTGGTATCTGGAACTGGTACACGCCAAGTACTTCTTGGGTAATAAGCTGTTATCATCACCTTGATCACTACTTTCCTCTGAACTCTCTCTCTGCTCCTTCTATGCTGGTGTGAAAAGCTCCGGAGATGGTGAAAGGTGATGTGGTCGGCCCTCCAGCTGACATCTGGAGCCTGGGGGTTCTAACCTACGTCATGTAAATATACAACTTACTCATTTCATAGTCACTATTGACTTACTCATTTACTTACTCAACTTACTCATTTCATAGTCACTATTGACTTACTCATTTACTTACTCAACTTACTCATTTCATAGTCACTAAGTCTGTGAAGTTCTGTGAAGTCCTATGACACTTTTGTTCAGGCTTAGCGGTAGGCTGCCCTTTCAGGACAAAGACCCACACCAGACTGAGACCAAAATCCAGATTGCCAAGTTTGACCCGACCAAGTTCTACCCCAACGTGTCCCAAAGTGCCTCGATGTTCCTCAAGAAGATGCTGAGTAGCTATGCCTGGTGAGTGCTTCAAAGAGTAGCTACATCATTATCTTATTTAACAAACCAGGAGTGGAGTGATGATCCAGGATCAGTTTTGCCTTCTAGATCATAATGAATAAGATTACATGGAAAGTGGGGTCATAGCCTCCCGAGTGGCGCAGTGGTATAAGGCACTGCATCGCAGTGCTAGCTGTGCCACTAGAGATCCTGGTTTGAGTCCAGGCTCTGTTGCAGCCGGCCGCGACCGGGAGACCCATGGGGTGGCGTACAATTGGCCCAGCGTCGTCTGGGTTAGGGGAGGGTTTGGCCGGCAGGGATGTTCTTGTCCCATCGCGCTCTAGCGACTCCTGTGGCGGGGCGGACACAATGCACGCTGACACGGTTGCCAGGTGTACGGTGTTTCTTCCGACACAATGGTGCAGCTGGCTTCCGGATTAAGTGGGCATTGTGTCAAGAAGCAGTACGGCTTGGCTGGGTTGTGTTTCGGAGGACACATGGTTCTCGACCTTCGCAACTCCCGAGTCCGTACAGGAGTTGCAGCGATGAGACAAGACTAACTACTAATTGGATACCATGAAAAAGGGGTAAAAGTTTAAAAAAAAGTGGGGTCATGATACTAGATCAGTGCAGGACTCCTGTGTTCTGATCCTTCATTGGACAATGTGTTTTATTGTAACACAGGGCCCGTCCGAGCACCAAGGACTGTTTCACCCACGCATGGCTGCAGGACTCGTACCTGATGAAGCTGAGGAGACAGACGCTCACCTTCACCACCACCAAGCTGAAGGAGTTCCTGGGGGAGCACCATCGACGTCGCACCGAGGTCGCCACCAAACACAGGGTCCTCCTACGCTCCTACTCCAGCTCAGCTTCTTCAACCACATCGACCACACAAAACCTACCTAAGTGAAGGCATATGACTTATGTCAGTGTTAACTAGCCACCAGAGGGTGGAGGTATGGGGGATGTGTGGTGCACAACAGTGGGCTCCATGATAGAGGAGTGAGGCCGTGCCTGAGTATGTTATAGGAGTGGAGACTAGAGCCATGAGCATTGCACCAGCCCACAGACTGCATGGAGTCTCTTTCTACTGAGATCTAACAGAATGAATCTCGGACAGTTCATCAACTGAGATTTTAATCCAGTTGTTGGATTGTTGGATACCACAGTTTCAAAATATTGAGTTATCGTTTGTTTTTGGACCGGGCACGATTTGGTTCTGTTTCAGGTCTACTGTCTGCTAGTACTACTCCGAGCTTGCTATCGCAATGTGTGTAGAACTTTGAAATATATAAAACAGGACATTTGGTTTGGAAAATTCATTCAATACAATTAACCTGGAACACACATATTTGATTTTAGAGCACAGCCTTATTTCTGCATCCTGATATTTGGTGGTGATTATGTGAATGTACCATCATTTATGCTGCTAATTTATGTTGCATTTATTTACACATTTCAAAAACGCAAAACCAAAAATAAAAACGTTTTTGTTCATGAAATTGTATGTGACCTGTTTACCTTTTTCATGTTAATTTATTTGCATGTGTGCTTTTTTTTCTTCTTTTGGGTGATTTTCTAAATACAATGAAAACAGTGCAAAAATATTGCTCACCATTGTGATTATACTGTTCATAGATACAGATAATAAACCTGTGAATATAGTAGAGTATCTTAGTAGTCAGTGACGCAACCAGATGTCCTGTGGTTGATGCTCATGTTGAACAATAGTGCAACTTCATTGATGAAAACGGTCAGACTTTGATTATGTAGATTCTATAGTCTTCTATTGGATTTGTCACACCTGATCAATGTCATCACTGCGCCAATGGCTGGACTAGAATTCTCCAGTATGTTCTGTTGATTGGACAGGTTGCTCTTAGCTTAACCAGCAGTCAGTTAGTGAGTCAATTTTGCCTAAAATGGGTCAATTTACAAATTTTATCATGTAAATGTGTTGTCCATGTAAATGGCTTACTTACAGATGCCGCGCAATATGTGTTCTGTTAATTTATTGAACTATTCATATCATACAATTTTGGGGCACTTTTGTCAACCATTAGGCGCACTGTACAAAATGGACATAGGTGCCATGAAGAAAAAATATACAGAAAGTCATTTTTGGTATACAGAGACTTTCATCATACATACAGTATTTCTTTTTTGTATGAATTTGGATGGTTGAATATTTGTAAATGTTTTAATTTGCAGTGTTTATAAATGTGGAAATGGTTTAAAATGTTTTTATGAAATAGTCTGTAATAAACTATTGATACAATTGCAAAACACACATTCTCATTATTCTTCCCTTTAAATTGGACTCCTATTGAACTAAAGGGGTTGTTCCGACAGTGCTTGCACTTGAACGACACTCCCTATCCTTTTCCCCTCGTCAGTCAGTTTCAAGGGTTCCCTAACTGGGCGTTCCTTTGAGAATATAAAAAGTTCTACAGAGTACAGCAGGCTACGCAAAGCAACTGATGTACTCTACTACTGTAAATTGTAAACATTCGCAGGGCGAATATAATTTCAAGTGTTCGAGAGAGGAGAATATAATATTACATTTATTTGCATGAAATATTAAATACTTTCTGTCAATCAAGCTACAAAGGTAATTAAAAGTGAAGGCTATGACGAACATAAAAGTCCCCAAGTCAGCGAAGAGGATTGTTGTCGAGGTAGAAGTAGAATGCGGCGTAGTGCTTTAAACCTGGTAACTTGTGGACAGCTTCTCTGTCGTTAAAAGGTTTCAAGTTCCATTTTGAAAATGTATTTTTCTATCCTTGACACTTATGATGCGTTCATAAGCAAGTGGGAAGGTGGTAATTACCAGGTGTGAAGTCGTAAATACTTGTATGGCATAAAAATATGCCAGAGCTGCTTTCACTTTTTATATTATAATATGAACAGAATCAATTTTGTGTTAACAATTTGTATTTTGTTCTTACCATAAATAACAACTACTGAAGATGCCGCCATGCTTGCTGTCTTTTTTGTTGACAAACTAGGTCAGAGAGGTGCAAGTGGGAAACTCGGAGCACAGGGATGCTAGACGAGTTTCCCACTAGTAATACCAGTTGGAGGTGCGTTCAATTACATTTCTCCCAGTCATATCCTGATATTTACGAAATTACAAGATGTTATGAACGCAGAATTACAATAGGCCTATAATTTATGGTTCAAGGGACCGTCGTAGTCTCGAGTGCTCTTGCAAAAGTGGACTGCCGCTCTCGGTGCACAATCATACATTTGTGTGCCACTTTAAAATGAATGGGAAGCCTTGAAACCGCCGAGTTCCATGTTTGTATCTTCAAATTGAGAGCGGAGTTGAACTCCATGTTGAAACAAAGTTACCAACTCCCTTTTAAATGTATATAACTTTTATTTGTAGATTTTATACCGGTCTGGTACGTCATTGAATAGCCGAGAAATGTAATCGTTTGGATGCGTAATGTATTTAAATAGTGGTTGCGGTTATGTAACTTTGTGCACATTTATAATTTAATGTTCCTAGTCAGCGAACAATCTAAAACGGAACAAAGTTTTTAGTTTCTATTGTGGATAAAGTCTGGTGTAATGGACCACCAGTCCTCAATAATCACGCAAGTTAGTCGAGATGAAGAGGCGAATAGAGAGAAGGGTAAGTTTTGGAGAAAGTTCTCAAGATGCACGTCATTTGTTTTGCACCACACTCAAAACTTTTCACAGTTAGCTAGCCTAGTTCATCGTCCATTGGGTGTTTTCAAAGACGAGGGCAGTGTTTACGAAACGAAACTGTATCAAATCTGCAATCGTCTACTACCATTATGTGACCACAATGAATGGCAACAACTAAGCTTCAAATGGCAACATTGTAATACGCGACGCAACTTTTTGACAGGCAAGGTTACTGCGGTGAGGACGGACGAGGCCACTCAATCAAATCGCCTAATCTAGCTACAATTAATTGACGAGGCTGCAGTTGTTGTCTTTCATGGACCTCCTAAAAAAGCGAACACTTCTGAAATAACTTGTTGAGAGTTTTAACATTTAAACCGCAGCTGTGCACTAGGCTACAGACCGATGCATTTATAAACGTGTGACTTGTTTACATGAACCATTGTTCTAGAAGACTGGTTAACATGTTTTATGGGTGGTGCGTTCTTGAAAAGCTTTTCCCGATGTTATGCAATCAGCAGTTACCACAAGAGGACTGTACAGCTTCAATAGCCTGCCCCAGTATCTACATTATAATGACCCATTCAAAACAGAGATTAAGGCCTGCCCACGCACCTTGTACTTCCTCATTGGCAACATACAACTCGATGGATGGCACAGTTTAACTACAGCCATAGGCTATATGAGAAATGCTATCTTGGTTTGTTGTCCACAACTTGGTCACAACGTTGTCGGAGTGGTAGCTGTGTCTCAGCGATAGACCTCAGAGAAGTCTGGCGATAATGTGTCAAGCAAGGTGTGAGGTGGCACCAAGTAGGGATTGTATTTAGTGTGTGTGATGTAATCGTACCAGGTAGACTGTAGTTTTACTTCCTGGTATGAGTAGCTCCTCTATTTTGTTTTGATAACACATTACTATACAGTCCTTCTCAGAGAAGGGGTTTATGTTGCAGTGTTTCCCTAAATTTATAGACACATTTTTTTAAATGGATAGTCGTTGGCTCAATGACTGGAAGTCTATGGGAACAGCTAGCATGTCATTGCACTAACGCCAGTAGCAATGTACCCCGTACTTTGCCACAATGGCTGAAATAAATCCCAAGGGAAGCACTGTGTTGAAAGCCATGCCCAGGAGACACAAATGGAGTGAGAACCCATGACTTTGACAGACTTCCTGTTTAATGCTGTAACATCCTGTCTCTAGCTGACCTGGGCCAATGGGCAACCTGCGTTACTGGTAACAAACCAACCCAGAGACTCCTCTTGTTTATCAGATGTGAAAGGATTTGATAGGTAGGCAGTATCTACTGTATCTGTGATACAATAAGAGCTCCTGAAAGCCCTCTGGTTGATCTTTCAATCCTTTCATATCTGTTAGGCAGGAGACTCAACCAGGATCTAGGGCCCAGGGAGGGCCTGCTTTGGAATTAGTCCCCTCTCTTAAAGATACACTATGCAGAAATTTCTCCACCATTTCCTGGTTGCCAAATTCTAATAGTTAATCTAATTTCAGTTTGTGACAAAACAAGCATGTCTAGTGTAGGGAATCATTGTACCTTCTAAACCACTGGGAAATATATTTCTCCATAACCAAAAACATTGTGTTTGAAGCTGGTGTACAAAACCAATAATAAAAACAAAACTTAAGAATAGAAATAGTGTACATAGAACATATCTACAGCTCCTTCAACCTGCTTTCAATGAGAATGACAGATTTTATAGCACACGTTTATATGTGAATTTGTTTAGGTCGCCCCAAAAAGTAACATATTGAAGCTTTAAAGGAGAGGTAATGGATTAGACGTATCCCTGCTGAGGCCCTATTCCCAGGCCGCTGTCTGCTCTCTGTAACCTGCCTTGTTGTGTGACATCTGATCCTGCTGCGTCAGTGGTGGTGGGCTGACACGATGTGTTTCCCCCTCTGATCTGCCCCCGCATTTCCCCTTCCTGTTTTGGTTTGGCCTGGACGTGGCAGTGGGCAGAGGAGGGTCACAGGTCTGGAACAGGCCAGAGAGGGAGAGGGAGAGAAAGAAAGGGGGGACAGTGAAAGAGTTTGTAACACGGTCACGTTGCGAGTGACAGAAAGACGGGGAATAAAGAGAATGAAAGGGGGAGAAAAGGGAGGAGAGTTTAAGGAAAACATTTGTCCCTTTTCTGATTGGGCAGAAGTTTGCAGAGAGCGAGTAGTGGAGCTCTAGAGCTTTATTATATTAAACAAAAACTCTACATAAAAGTGAAGTCAGTTTAGTCTTAAGAAAATGTTTTATTCCAAGACTGGCAGTCATAGTCAGGCAACGCTTCGACATTATAATAAATTGAGTTAGATGTAGTGATTTAAGTGGCTACTCAAACTGTCACTGATTTGAAGTGACATGCCCCTCATGACTTTCTTAGCTAAGTTTACATATATTCCTCATGGAAATATTAAAGCTGCACAATCATGTCTCTCGTCTAAAGGACATTCCTCTTATAACTAATAACCAAGTAAAGTCTGTTTAATCTGTTAATTGTTTTTCATTCAAACCATTGGGAACAGGTTGAAGCGAAATGACCGCAATGAGGTCAAAGACTAAAGATGCTATACATTACATACATTTTGCTGGAATGAACTTGAAAAACAACCATTACATCACATGTATTATCCTTTGGGCATACAGTATATCTGCAGAAATAGGTTGTTCGCATCGGGACACATCCCAACTTGGGCTCCAGGAATTTCCATGAATACGCTCAATCGACATCACCCCACAAGTTATGCAAGAGTTCAAACTACAGCATGTACATGTGTCTCAAGTTAAGACTCGGTGAATAAACCACATCAGGGAGAAGTGAGAGTAAATCGATACAGGAAGACTGTGTGACTGACGGATGGACCCATTATTTTCTTCCAGGTCCCCCACCCTCGTCGTCTAAGAAGCCCAGGAGTCGAGGCCTGTTCCACAGCCTCTTCTGCTGCCTATGTCATGACCAGGCTGAGCCCCCGCCGGTCAACAACAACGCCCCGCTACTGGTGGAGGAGAACGGGACTGTCTCCAAGGTATGTACCACTGCTCTCTTTAATGGTCCAGGGATGTTTTATAATCTATGTACAGTGGCGGAAAAAAGTATTTGATCCCCTGCTGATTTTGTACGTTTGCCCACTGACAAAGAAAGGATCTGTCTATAATTTTAATGGTAGGTTTATTTGAACAGTGAGAGATATAGAATAACAACAAAAATATCCAGAAAAAAGCATGTCAAAAATGTTATAAATTGATTTGCATTTTAATTAGGGAAATAAGTATTTGACCCCCTCTCAATCAGAAAGATTTCTGGCTCCCAGGTGTCTTTTATACAGGTAACGAGCTGAGATTAGGAGCACACTCTTAAAGGGAGTTCTCCTAACCGCAGCTTGTTACCTGTAAAAAAGACACCTGTCCACAGAAGCAATCAATCAATCAGATCCCAAACTCTCCACCATGGCCAAGACCAAAGAGCTCTCCAAGGGTGTCAGGGACAAGATTGTAGACCTACACAAGGCTGGAATGGGCTACAAGACCATCGCCAAGCAGCTTGGTGAGAAGGTGACAACATTTGGTGCGATTATTCGCAAATGGAAGAAACGCAAAAGAACTGTCAATATCCCTCGGCCTGGGGCTCCATGCAAGATCTCACCTCGTGGAGTTGCAATGATCATGAGAACGGTGAGGAATCAGCCCAGAACTACACGGGAGGATCTTGTCAATGATCTCAAGGCAGCTGGGACCATAGTCACCAAGAAAACAATTGGTAACACACTACGCCGTGAAGGACTGAAATCCTGCAGCGCCCGCAAGGTCCCCCTGCTCAAGAATACATATACATGCCCGTCTGAAGTTTGCCAATAAACATCGGAATGATTCAGAGGACAACTGGTGAAAGTGTTGTGGTCAGATGAGACCAAAATGGATCTCTTGGACATCAACTCAACTTGCTGTGTTTGGAGGAGGAGGAATGCTGCCTATTACCCCAAGAACACCATCTCCACCGTCAAACATGGAGGTGGAAACATTATGCTTTGGGGGTGTTTTTCTGCTAAGGGGACAGGACAACTTCACCGCATCAAAGGGACGATGGACGGGGCCATGTACCGTCAAATATTGGGTGAGAACCTCCTTCCCTCAGCCAGGGCATTGAAAATGGGTCGTGGATGGGTATTCCAGCATGACAATGACCCAAAACACACGGCCAACGCAACAAAGGAGTGGCTCAATAAGAAGCACATTAAGGTCCTGGAGTGGTCTAGCCAGTCTCCAGACCTTAATCCCATAGAAAATCTGTGGAGGGAGCTGAAGGTTCGAGTTGCCAAACGTCAGCCTCGAAATCTTAATGACTTGGAGAAGATCTGCAAAGAGGAGTGGGACAAAATCCCTCCTGAGATATATGTGCAAACCTGGTGGCCAACTACAAGAAACGTCTGACCTCTGTGATTACCAACAAGGGTTTTGCCACCAAGTACTAAGTCATGTTTCGCAGAGGGGTCAAATACTTATTTCTGTCATTAAAATGCAAATCATTTTATAACATTTTTGACATGTGTTTTTCTGGATTTTTTTGTTGTTATTCTGTCTCTCACTGTTCAAATAAATCTACCATTAAAATTATAGACTGATCATTTCTTTGTCAGTGGGCAAACGTACAAAATAAGCAGGGGATCAAATACTTTTTCCCCCACTGTATATGCAGTGTTTGTGTAGGTCCAGGTAAATGCTCTGGTCTAGTTTGTATATGCAGTGTTTGTGTAGGTCCAGGTAAATGCTCTGGTCTAGTTTGTATATGCAGTGTTTGTGTCGGTCCAGGTAAATGCTGTGGTCTAGTTTACATATGCAGTGTTTGCGTAGGTCCAGGTAAATGCTCTGGTCTAGTTTGTATATGCAGTGTTTGTGTAGGTCCAGGTAAATGCTGTGGTCTAGTTTACATATGCAGTGTTTGCGTAGGTCCAGGTAAATGCTGTTTGTGGTCATAGTAAATGTTACAAACTAGGACGTGACTTGATGTTGGTGTTTTTTTTTTAGGTCTATGTCACAGTGTAGTTTGTATTTTACATGTATCATGACAAATGTTGGTTTGTGTACGTTAATTGTGTGTGTGGTTCAGGTCCAAGTCAGACCTCTGCTGCCTCAGGCCAAGTCAAAAGACGCAGGGAAGATCTGTGTTGTCATAGACCTGGATGAAACACTGGTCCACAGCTCATTCAAGGTAAGACCAGGAACATACTGCCGCACCATTTACAGTAGTAATATTATATAGTCACAGATGCATTTTCCCATCATCCATGAGCTCTATTGGTGAACTTTGATACAATTACTGTACCATTTAATTTGGGTTTAGCTTTTCTTAAAAATATGTCCTATCCTCGCAAATGCTATGGACACAAATGTTTTTGTGTGCCTTTTTGCATCTCCTGTTTTCTTTTTATGGAAAGAGATTTTTCCCCTCTTGTGAAAGCATGACATCACCAGGCAGTAATGTCCAATAGTAATGAGAAACACTCTGAGAGCGAGGAAAGAGATTGGTTTCTCCACAGTATTATTGTTGGCAGTCACAATGACATCTGTCATTGTTGCCACTTTCACACATCCAGACTAGCTGTTTTTTAATTCTAAATACACATGGTTTCTCTCATGTATACTGTGTTTCTGGTGTTTAGGATGTCTTTTCAAGTGGTTTTGTTCAAAATAATGTATCTTTATTATTCCCACAGCCGGTGAACAATGCTGATTTTATCATTCCCGTAGAGATCGATGGAACTGTTCATCAGGTGAGCCTATCACTACGCATGGTGACGAGCTTAACTATCACAGACCAATGCCATCGGCCTCTACCTTTCCATGTTAAATCCTTTAGTATTATCAAGGTATATTATGGCTCCCTACAATACTGTATATCTGTATGTTACCAACTGCCCAGTCAGTAGCCACTTTCCCCAGGGCTGGTTCTGGGCTGGGTTAGAATGGCATCTGAGGCCTTGGGTTTTCTACCACAAAAGGAACATTGGAGTCACGGTGAGAGACTGTCACCTCCTACATGGTTCTGAAGTTGGAGCCAACAGTGTATCTTGGGCCTGGGCCTGATTCAAGTAATCCAGGATAGGTTTGTTCAGAAAGGTAAAGCCTATTCTGCATGACTTGGTTCAGGACTATGACCCTCGGCAGCAGACCACTACGGAAAGAAGAAGACGGCTCAATGCATCTGAGTGGGGGGGATGTTTTTCATTTTGGAAAAGGATGAGGTGGAAAGATAATGTATTTGTTTAAACCTTAAACTTAACATACAATGTATCCATCCAGGTATATGTGTTAAAGCGACCTCACGTGGATGAGTTCCTTAAGAGGATGGGAGAGCTGTTTGAATGTGTTCTGTTCACAGCTAGCCTGGCTAAGGTGAGGACAACACCATGTTAAACCAGAAAATGACTCAATGCAATCAAAACAAGTTTGTTTAAAAAGGCCCGTTGCTGTCAAAAACGTGATATTTCTGTGTTTTATATTTCCACGCTGTGGTTGGAATAGTGGTGTGAAAATGATAATGCCCTTTTTAGTGATAATGCCCTTTTTGAAAAGACTGCCTTTAATTTCAGCCTGTTTTGGTGGGATGGAGTTTTGGCCTGCCTGGTGACATCACCAGGGAGTAAATTTAGTTAATAGACCAATAAGAAAGAGTTCCAAACCTCACTGCCAATAACAGAGAGCATTCAGTTTCCCCTCCGCACTCAGACCACTCCCAAACATTCCTAGCAAAATTCTTGCTAGAGAAATTGCTCATTTCTAAGAAGCTATTTGTTTCTTTTTGACCATTTTTAATTGAAAACAATCACAGTAAGGTACTTAATTGTTACCCAGAAATGATTTGATATTGAGGGAAATAGCTTTATTGGACCTTTTTAAGGCTGGTCAAAAGCTGCAAAAGACAGGAAATCACAAATGTCACTTGTTTTCCTCACCTGATATGGAGACCCCTATGTGTGTTTCTCCAGTATGCTGACCCAGTGTCAGACCTGCTGGATAAGTGGGGTGCGTTCCGCGGCCGTCTGTTCCGTGAGTCGTGTGTGTTCCACCGGGGGAACTACGTAAAGGACCTGAGTCGTCTGGGAAGGGACCTGAACAAGGTCATCATCATAGACAACTCCCCAGCCTCCTACGTCTTCCACCCAGACAACGCTGTAAGAACCACTCTCCTCCTCATCCTCCTCCTTGGCCCACTCCTCTTTCTGTTTCTCCTCCTCTTTCAGCATCCATTAGTTTTAAAAAAATATGGCAGATTTTGGCTGGCTGGCTTTATCAAACTTTTAGTTATGTGAAAACGTTTTGCAATTAAAATTGTATAGATAGTTTCTAAATCTGTAGTTATCTATAAACTCTTTATAAATGATTCAGAAAAAAGGTTTATAAACTATACCATTATATGACTGAAGGACCATGTAGAAGCAGGATGTCGTACCACTTGAAGGAAAGTGCCATCAGCTGTCTCTCTAGCTGCATTCTAACTAGCTCACTGTAGTTCATTGAAACCAGAGCCTTGCTCTCGTTGTAACTAGCTGTATGACCGACTCTGGTGCTTCGCCATTGTAATTATCTCATTGTAACTACATGTCTGACTCTGTCCCTTCTATGTGTGGCTGCAGGTGCCTGTGGCGTCGTGGTTCGATGACATGGCCGACACTGAGCTCCTGGATCTAATCCCCTTCTTCGAAGGGCTCAGTAAAGTGGAGGATGTCTACACGGTGCTCAGGCAACAGAGGGACTCCAGTTAGCAGTGCCGTCAGTCACCCTACCTCTCTACTACCGCCATCTACAGGACAGACCGAGAACCGCGGCCTTAAAGCATCTTCAACCGTACACCCCCTCAGCCTACCGTCCACCAGATCAATCGCAAGACTTTCACCTCCAAGCCCACCCCTCTTCTTCACCCCTTCAGACCCACGCTAGTACTGCCCTCTATTGGGGGAAACAGAGGACTTGACCCTCCAGAACACAATCTACCATCCTTCAACCACAGATGGGCTTGTGTAGATGGATGTTGTGGGTTATAATGAGTTAGGTTTTTATACAGTGCCTTTCATCAAATGTCATTGGAACATACAGGACAGTCAAGTAGAGGGAATCTACAGCGTTCTTCACAATGAAGAAAAAACATGTAGCAGGAAGGTAATGGGAGCGAACCCCCAGGATCCAATCAGAATCAGTTCTACAATGCCGGGTTGGAGTCGATAAGTTTCTGGAAGACCAAACAGTTCTAGAACTCTGTATGGAAAAACAAATGATAGCTGTATGAATGGATATTTACTACTTTTAACACTTTAATGTGTGTTTCATTCACTTATTCCCCAAGAGACAATTTAACATTTTTAACAAGCAAAGCATTGGCTTTGTGTAAGTCAAGTTGTTTTACTTCTTTCATCGCTCAGCTAGTATCATAATGACTAGCAGAATGGGCATCAATACTTGTTAAGGGGGACGGAATCATGGAGAATGACATTACCCAGTTACTGCAGCTATCAAAACGTTCCATGTCCCTTAATCGTATTTGTTTAATTTTATTTTTTATTAAAACCATAGGAATATGTGCGATAATGTGCCAGATAACATTTATACGGGGAAATGGCCCCGTTTTCATAACAAATACAGTAGTCAGATGACTGAACTGCACCTTAAATTACAATATAATTTTTTGGGATTACTATGTCTGTGGACTATGGACCTCAACCCAGACAGACTAAATGCTCCAGCTCAGACACATGAACACACTGCCAGTACCAGTCAATGGCCTGGAAAACCATTGGTATTCTGCAAGAGGACCTGGATATGTGTTGGAAAAACATATTTAGATTATGTCCAGACAAACTGTTGGTCATCCTTTTGCTGCCGTAACAACGCTACATCCATGGAGGAGGGCTGGGCGACTATATTGTGAATACCGGTATGGATCCACTATATTGTGAATACCGGTATGGATCCACATATCGCTATATATTTTTACAATAACAGAATTTTGATACAGTGCTAAATTAAATGAAAAGTACTACAAATTGGACTAGTTCACTGTCAATTTTGTCCTGGTTTGGTTGAATATAAAACCATCAGAATGGAGAAAGCCCATTTTAAAATCACAAAGAATTTATTTGTTGCCATTCTAGGTCATGCACTAATCATAAAACGCATTTAGACAAAAAATATATTTTTGCTGTAACGCCCAGCCTTACCATGGAGGAAAGGTGTTGAGACAGTGTGTGTTAGCCATCTGGTTTTGACAAGCACACTTCTCCCTCCTTTTACTGGAAACAGTACTTGAATACTTTCCCTTTTTTGAGGACTTTTAAAAAAATATATATATATTTTTTTAAAAGGACTGCAAATACTATGCTTCTTTAGACCAGATTGTAGGATTTGGGTAGTTTGGTTTTTAAACTTCTTAAGCTTCAGACACAAGGTAGGACTATATTAATTGGTACTTACCTGGGTTTGGAACAATAAAATAATTGTTATTTGTAAGTAAAAACTAAGAGATGGTTTATCAGGAAGTGAACAGGAAGAGTAGTTTAATGGATTGAGTGATTTGTATTGATTGATACTGTTTTATGAATGCATGGGGAAAAGCCACTGTGTTGGAGTTGACTAAAGGCCTACTAAAATACCTTGTGAAATAAGATGATTCAGAGTTTAAATAACCAGTAGACCCATGATAAATCTATCAGTATTAAGAAATAATACATTTTTTAAAAATATGTTTTACTAAATTTCACATTCCAACTTAAAACACTCACCAAGTGCCTGTGTCAATCAAGTTAGATACAAAAGACAAGACCATTTTGTTTTTTGTCTTTTCATCTTTTTCTTTAGGCAAGTGGGTTGACCCTTTGTTAGTGTTATCCAAAGGAGCAACAGAAATCACTGTAGTACAAATCCAGAATGTTGCGTGCTCTCTAACAATGTGTTAATGGATTCACACACACACACACACAATAGGAACTGGGCGAATCCTGGTTTGAAATTCAAGCCACCCCCAGCCATCTAGATAATGTAACATCTAGATACGATTTACACACATTTTAAATGTAATTTTTTTTTGCATATCTCAAGGTGTGATTTCTGTCATTAAAACTCAGTAGGGATATTTTCTGTAGTAGATTCAGTCCCTTTCAACTGCTTCAGGGCTGTTCCCTAGTCATTCACAGTGCTTTGGAGAAGAGCTTTCTATCACCATGGGGAACTTGACCTATTGCTGTACCTCTTCTTCCTGTATTCAAACACATTAAATAATATATGCATATATTATACACATATGTATATTTTGTTTTGCACTGTAATAAAGCAAACAAAAAAATGAAATTAATATATAATGGATTATTCATGTGACTTATGATTGAATAGTTGTAACGTAGTTTGTGGACCGTCTTTTTATCATACCAAATTGTATTGAACTGTTTAATTATGATATCTTCCATAAATGCAATCATTAAATAACCAGTGAAGGTGCTTTTGTGTTCAGGCACTCCATCCTCAGCAAAACAAACAGCCACGATTTGACATCGAAGCACATTCAAAAGTAACAATATTTTTGTAAGCTCTATCCTAAGATATTGTCTGACGGTTTTATTGGATCAAATCCTTCATTCAAACTATGGATGTCAGTATTTAATGACAGTCGGGAAAATATAACATCTTTATAAACATTTTTTTTTTAACTTAATTATAGAATTAAACTGTTAATTTCCAATCAATATATTTTCAAAATAAATATGTGTAACAGATGTGTACAATTTATTTATATCCATACACAGGCATTCATACCCACCATTATAACACCTTCAGATACCCAAGAGTGTTGCATACCGATTTGACTTGACTGGAATCCACCCTTCTTAACATTTCTCTCCAAGGTTACTTTCTGCCCTTTACAACTGACTGAAGATCAGCTTTGCTCATAACCCCAACCATTGAGTAAAACATCAAAACTGATCCTGAAACAGTTGTTTGGGGCTTAAGTACCACATTTCATCATCACATTCCACTTTTCTGTCTCGCTCATTACATGCAGCTTTACTTGATCAGATAGACCGCATTCTATATAGTACCTTCAAACCCTAAAACAGTCTCAGACATTCGATTCCTGATCATAACAGAATCAACATTTCCCATTCTCTCCCCCTTGCCTCTACTTCCACATCACGTTCAGTTTGGCGCTGCTCTTGGCCTTTCCCATGGCGAAGGTAACCGTCCCGCTCATGTCTGGTCTGGTCTGTTTCAGATTCAGTTTGTGGACGGTTCCGTGGTTCTCTAAGCGGACATCAGGGCTGGACTGGATGGTCTCTCCGTTCAGAGTCCAGACTGGGGGCCTGCTGATGGCCACGGACACCTCACACTGGAAACAGGCCTGGTCAGGAGCTGTCACCGCCACATCCTCCAGCTCTGTCTCTATCACCAGGGACTGGGCTGGAGAGGCAAGGGGATGGAGGGTTAAAAGACATGGGTCACTTTTTCCACAAAAGGTCAGGAACATCATTCTACGTGTGTGAGGGAGAGAGAGAAATGTGAAACGGGTAAGGTGAGAGATTGAGAGGAATAAAGTGACGGAGGGACATGTCGAAAAACAGCAACAATATGTCAATACGGACATATTGTTTTACAAGACACCACAATCCACTCACCTTCCACCAGGAGTTGGGCTGTGGACGTGTGCTCCCCAACCTCTATACTATAGGTACCCTCGTCCTCTACAGTCGCCTCGTGGATGGTCAGTTTATGGTAGCAGCCGTCACTGTGGATCTCTAGCCTATCAGAAGACACCAGCTCTGCCTTGTCTCTGTACCATGTGAGGTCACAGCGCGGCGTGGACACGGTGCAGTCCAGAATCACGCGGTGCTTCTCCAGAGCCGTGCGGTCTCTCAGAGGCTTCACGATGGACACGGGGGCCTCTGTGAAAAAATATGAAAAGTACAGATATTTCAGTGAAGAGAACTGATTTGAGGTCAGATCATGGACACAGGGAGTTCTGTCACCCACAACAGAGGTTTGGGTTTCTGTCTGCTTATAAGAACTGAAGTCAGATCAGCTGGAACATCACACAGAGATAGGTGAGGTAAACACCTACCTTCCACCTCGAGGTAGGCTGTTGATTCTGTCTGTTTGGTCACAAAGCGGATCTCCCCAGAATCCTCAGCTTTAACGTTGCACATGAGAAGGAAGTGTTTGGTCCCTGAAGGAAGAAACACAGACATGGAATGTCAATGTTTTTTCTATTATTTATTTGACCTTTACCAGGTAGGTCAATTAAGAACAAATGATTCACCGCAATCATGAAGTTTAACAGTTTGATGGATTAACTGATTGATTGATTGACTGATGTATCACTAACCCTCTGTGCGTATCTTGATGGTGCTAGTGGGTCGTATCTTGTGTCCATCCTTGTACCACTCCCCAGTCACGTCCTCCATGGACACCTCACACATGAACACAGCATTCTGGTCCTCCTGGACATACAGGTCCTCCAGCCCATGTAGCACCTCCAGTTCAGGCACTGTGGAGGGAGATTGGAAAATTGGTTCAACACATTGGAACATTGGAACCTAGTAACAGTGTGCAAGCGTAACCGTGCCAACAATGGAAGAGCATTAGTCAGGCAGCCATGACCTCTAGGTGGCAGTAATATGCAGTACAAGGTTGGCTGTGTTGGCCTGTTTCAGCCTTCCTGTCACTATAACTGAACACTAGAGGCCAATGAAGAGTACCGTTGGTGAGAGTACTGAGATGTTTTACATGCACTTGAAATGAAGAGTGTTCTGCAGTGATTTGATAAGGAGAGTGTGCAGTATATTACCATAGACCTCCAGGTTACAGGATGTATTGACGTCTCCTACGTCACAGGTGTAGGTGCCTACATCAGAGAGGCTACACTGTAGCAGCTGACAGAACCTCTTCCTCCCCATGGAGTAAATACGGTACTGGGTCTTCCCTGGCTTCAGCTCTGTCCCATTCTACAGTCAACAAGAAAGACAGGGGACCCACATTATTACCGTATTCTCGGGGATAGACAACACACATTTAATGAGATCAAACTGTTTACTTCCTGTCTGTGACTTTTCTACATAACATGGTAATACACTACTGACACAAATACGGCAGGTCTATTGGTTGTATATCTATTACCTTCAGCCACCTGACCTCCACGTTCTGTCTGGACAGCTCACACTCCAATGTGGCAGGAGAGCCCTGCTCCAGTCTCATGTCTACCAGCTTCTTCATGATAGTCACTGGAGTCTCTGGGAAAGAACAACAACATGGAAGAAATGTTAAGAAATGTTCTATCCAGCCACAGCTCTCCAGGATTAAAGACCCCTGTTTTAGATAACTGGATATTCATGATGATGTTCTCAACCCTCTCCCTCCCTCTCTATCTCTGTACCACAAACGCTGTCTCGGCCTCTGAATGATCGGCTATGAAAAGCCAACTGACATTTACTCCTGAGGTGCTGACCTGTTGCACCCTCTACATTACAACCACTGGGATTATTATTTGACCCTGCTGGTCATCTATGAACGTTTGAACATCTTGAAGAATCAAATCAAATCAAAGTGTATTTGTCACGTGCACCGAATACAACAGGTGTAGACCTTACAGTGAAATGCTTACTTACAGGCTCTAACCAATAGTGTGAAAAAAAGGTGTGTGTGTGTGTAGGTAAGTAAAGAAATAAAACAACAGTAAAAAGACATTTGAAAATAAGAGTAGCAAGGCTATATACAGACACCGGTTAGTCAGGCTTATTGAGGTAGTATGTACATGTAGGTATGGTTAAAGTGACTATGCATATATGATGAACAGAGAGTAGCAGTAGCGTAAAAGGAGGGGTTGGCGGGTGGCGGGACACAATGCAGATAGCCTGGTTAGCCAATGTGCGGGAGCACTGGTTGGTCGGGGCAATTGAGGTAGTATGTACATGGATGTATGGTTAAAGTGACTATGCATATAAGATAAACAGAGAGTAGCAGCAGCGTAAAAGAGGGGTTTGGGGGGGGGGGCACACAATGCAAATAGTCCGGGTAACCATTTGGTTACCTGTTCAGGACTCTTATGGCTTGGGGGTAAAAACTGTTGAGAAGCCTTTTTGTCCTAGACTTGGCACTCTGGTACCGCTTGCCATGCGGTAGTAGAGAGAACAGTCTATGACTGGGGTGGCTGGGGGCTTTGACAATTTTTAGGGCCTTCCTCTGACACCGTCTGGTGTAGAGGTCCTGGATGGCAGGCAGCTTAGCCACAGTGATGTACTGGGCCGTACGCACTACCCTCTGAAGTGCCTTGCGGTCGGAGGCCGAGCAATTGCCGTACCAGGCAGTGATGCAACCGGTCAGGATGCTCTCGATGTTGCAGCTGTGAACCTTTTGAGGATCTCAGGACCCATGCCAAATCTTTTTAGTTTCCTGAGGGGGAATAGGCTTTGTCGTGCCCTCTTCACGACTGTCTTGGTGTGTTTGGACCATTCTAGTTTGTTGTTGATGTGGACATCAAGGAATTTGAAGCTCTCAACCTGCTCCACTACAGCCCCGTCGATGAGAATGGGGACGTGCTCGGTGCTCCTTTTCCTGTAGTCCACAATCATCTCCTTAGTCTTGGTTACGATCTGGCCTTAATGGCCATGTACTCTTATAATCTCCACCCGGCACAGCCAGAAGAGGACTGACCACCCCTCAGAGCCTGGTTCCTCTCTAGGTATCTTCCTAGGTTCCTACCTTTCTATGGAGTTTTTCCTAGTCACCGTGCTTCTATATCTGCATTGCTTGCTGTTTGGGGTTTTAGGTTCGGTTTCTGTACAAGCACTTTGTGACATCTGCTGATGTAAAAAGGGCTTTATAAATATTTTTGATTGATTATTAATGATGATGATGATACCTCACCCTTGACAGTGAGCCTGGCAGAGGTCCGGACTCCCTCCGCAGAGAAGACGATGGTACCCGTGTCCTCCAGGGTAAGGTTGGACAGGGTGAGGCCGTGGACCAGCCCGTTGCAGCTCACCCGCCAGTGGTTGCTGGGTTTGACCCGGATGCCGTCCTTCTGCCAGACGCCCTCCACGTCAGTGTGAGACAGCTCCACCTCGAAGGAGGCCGTCTCCCGCTCAAACGTGTCCGTCTCCGCCAGACCCTTACGGATGGCGATCTTACGGGCTGTAGAGGTAGAGACATTGACAGATGGTTAAAAGATAACACACCTAAAGCCAGGAGATATTTTTGCCACAGCATCACTCTATAGTCTCTAGGCTACTATTGTAAGATGACATAACAACATTTCATCCATCTCTCACCCACAGGGCTGTACCCATTGTTATTTCAGTGCCTGACGGCTGGCGACACCATCATGATAGTGAAGGCCAACATTCATTGTAGCTGTTGTTGACAGCTACTATATATAAAGGCACAGTAAATTTAGTTGCAAATAGAATCCAGGACTCAAGCTGTTGTTTTATCAGCTCAGCATAACAGGACACTGCCATAGTGTTGAAGACTTTGGTTCATTACTCTAACTGATGAAATCCTATTCATATCAATAATTATAAACTGGGTGGTTTCGAGTCCTGAATGTTAATTGGCTGACAGCCGTGGTATATCAGACCATATACCATGGGTATGACAAAACATTTATTTTTACTGCTTAGTTACGTTGGTAACCAGTTTATAATAGCAATAAGGCACCTCAGGGGTTTGTGGTAAATGACCAATATTGTTGAAGACTTTGGTCAATATAAATGACCAATATACCACAGCTAAGGGCTGTATCTGCTGAAATCCTATCATTATCAATCAGTATGACATGGTGTTTGGACATTGTCTTACGCTCCACGTTGAGTTTGACCTGCGTGCGGTCGTGCAGGGTTTCACAGCGGTAGGTTCCGCGGTCAGAGAGGTTGAGGTTGCAGATGGTCAGGCTGCGTTTGCGTCCACTCTGGCCCAGGGTGTGTCGGGGTCCTGGCTGGATGACCACGCCCTGCCTCATCCACTGGACCTCGCCCGTGTCCAGACTGACCTCCGTTTCCATGGTAGCGTCTCCGTACTCCTCGGCCATCACCGCCTCCATCTTCTTAGTGAAGGTCACCTGAGCTTCTGGATAACGCCGGAAGGACAAAACATGACTGTTAAAAGGATAGTTCACTAAGAATGCACATTTATATGGTAATCCACTTCCTTAGGCTTTGTTTGAGTTATTTATGTATGTTGACTGAGAACACTTTCTCATTTACAGCAACAACCTTGTGAAAGTCGCCTGCTCCCATCTGACACTCAGGTCAAGCTAAACAAGTGCATCTCACGTATTTGAAAGTATTTGCCATATATATTTGACCCAGGTCTGCTGTGGACTCACCCTGTACTTTGAGGGTGGCTTTAGACACGTTCCCCTCAGCCTCCACTGTGATCTTAGAGGAGTCCAGAATCTGACAGCTCTTGATCACCATGGTGTGACACAGGCCGTTCTGCGTTGCCTGGAAACGGTCACCCATGACGACAAGCTCGCCGTCCATCCCCCACACCAGCTGCACGTCCTCTGGCGACACCACACACTTGAAGGTGGCGTCCTCTCCCTCTAACACCATGGTGTTGTGGAGCTCTGTCAAGAACTCTACCACGCGGGGCACTGGGGGGAGGAGGGGAAAGGGAGAGGAAAGAAAAACGAATGAAGGTCTCGAAGGTTTGTTGATTAATTTAATTAGGGGTATTAATTCTGGGCTGGAACCAAAACCTGCACCCATTTTGAGGGCTGTACTACTTACTCTCGACTCTGAGCCTGGCGGCGGTGCGGTCGTCCTTGGACTCGCAGGCGTACTCCCCCGTGTCCTCCCTGGTCAGCCTGTGGATGGTCAGGCTGCGTTCCACGCCGTCGGCCCGGATGGTGAACCTCCGGCTGGGGACGATCTCCACGCCATCCTTCAGCCACTGGACATCTGCCTTGGGCTTACACACCTCACAGCGTATGGTCACCATGCCGTCCGCATGGGCCACGGTGTCGTGGAGAGGCTTGGCAAACTTCACCCTCATCTCTGAGACCACAAGTGAGAGAGAGCTGTTAAGATTGGTGATACCTTCTATCGCCCTCTGAAACCCCATTCATAGTGCATTCTTTCAACACCACGGTGCTTTACAAGACTTTAGTCATTCACAACAGCATTTTTATGTCACCTTTTCTTATTGGGATTTGGCTTATAGCATCATATTAACCTCTATTGGTTAAAGAAACACAATACTACAGCTACTATATAATTGGATAAAGACAGAATGGGAGCATGGAAGTTAAAAACCTTTGACTAGCAGACTGAAGTGCATCTCGTCTGTGTTGGCGTCTACTGTGTACTCTCCGCTGTCCGACCGTCTCAGCGGGTTAATGGTGAGGAACCGGGTGGCGCCGTCGACCCCCGTGTGGAAGCGGTCCCCTATGACGGGCGTCCAGTCCTTGAGCCAGCGAACGGGAGCGTTCTCCTTAGACACAACCCCCATCAGCGTCACGCTCTCTGCCTCGTAGCCCGTGATGATGTTCACTGCCTGTTTGTCTACGAAGGTGACAGGGGAGTCTGGGAGAGAGAGAGAGAGAGAGAGAGAGAGAGAGAGAGAGAGAGAAAGAAAGAAAAAGAGTAAGAGAGAGAGGGAGAGGGAGAGGGAAGAGAGAAAATAAAGAATGAGAGAAGGTGTAAAAGAAAAGGTTCACACCCTATAGTATATAGTATACTTTAAAGTTAAAGTTTATTCCACTGTAGACATGGCCTCGTTTCGACTACAGATGTAGGATCTTAATTTGATCACTCTTTTGTTGCTGAGAATTTTCCTGCACAAAAGGCTTCTAAAGTGTGTAATTTCCACTTTAAAATGTCAGACTTGATTTACCCTAATGAAAAATGTATCAACTCCTACAAAAAAAATCTATTTAATTATAATCAACGTAATAATTCACATTTCCTGTTTCTGTAGGATTATTTTCCTGCTGTAGCAAACTGGCTCAAATTAACATCCTACATCTATAAGACTGTAAACACCCTTTTGTCCATATAGCCCAGCCAATTACCTTGGATCTTCACCATGGTGACCATCTTGTCATCGATAGCATCACACATGTACTTCCCAGAGTCTGAGGGCAGGATGTCAGAGAGGATGAGTTTCCTCAGCGTGCCGTAGCTCTCGATGTAGGTCCGGTCATCGCTAGTCAGCTGTCTGTCGTTACAGTACCACTGGACAGGGGCATTGGCCCGGGACACCTCACAGGCCAGGATCAGGTCGTCCCCGGCAACCATCTCCTGGTAGTCTGCGTCCTCAGAGTTCCCCAGGATGGTCACTGGAGGCTCTGGAGAAGGAGGAAGAGACTTACATTTTTTGGTTGATTTAAATCAGATGCAGTTTTCATAGGTATTATCAATATGTTACCAGATCCACCTTGCCCTCTGAACGGCTAGGAGGAATTATTTTCACCATAGTGCTTAGTTTTACACCTATCCGATCCTCTAAGATCTCTACAAGTACATAGGGGTAAGGGGTAGGGGGTAGGGGATGAGGGGTAGAGGTATGGGGTAGGTGGTAGGGGGTAAGGGTTAGGAGATAGCAGATAGGACTTGATATGTGATTATGTGATTCTTTACCTTGCACAGTGACATGGAAGGTGATGTTGTCATCTCCGGCATCAAGGAAGTAGTCTCCGCAATCTTCCAGCTCAGCGTTAAGGATCACCAGGGACCGGAACGCCCCTTCTTCCTCCTCACAGAACCTCTCGTCCTCGTTTAACCGGCGGCCATCTTTGTACCACTTAGCGACGGCATTGGCCCTGGAGAGTTCACACTCCAACTCGATGTCATCAGAGGGCAGGGACTTGACCTCTGTCTTGACTTCTGACCTATTCACGATCTTCACTGGGGGCTCTGGAGGGAGAAGGTTCACATTTGGAGAGTCAATTCCATTTGAATTCAGTCAATTTAGGACATGAAATCCTCACTTCTTAATATATTTTTCAATTTTTCAATTAGTATTTTTATAATCTCCTGATTGAATTCAAATGGAATTGTGTGAAAACAAAGTACCATTCACCTCCAACCATCTCTTACCTGACACCTTGACCTGGAAGTCGATGAGGTCATCTGAGGCAAGACAGGTGTATTTCCCAGAGTCCCTCGGGGCGGATGTGCGGATGGTGAGGCGGCGGATGAGTCCGTCGTCAGTGATGGTGACATCACTGCTCTCCTCCACCTCTCCTCCATCCTTCATCCAGATCACCTCAGCGTTGAACCGTGACACCTCGATCTCCAGGACAATGGGGTCTCCAGAGAAACAGTCCATTACGTCAGACATTGTTTCAGAGCGGGCCAGCTTCACAGGAGGCTCTGAGAAGAGGGGATTTATATGGTTCATTTCTATTCTTTGAGCAGAATATTGCAATATGGGAAATTAGCAGACAGCAGAAAGCAATACATCAAAACCACATAATATAGATACCTAAAATCTAACTTATTTATAAGAAATCATAGTGAACAGTTCTATTAATAATATTATGTATGTCCATTCATCTCACATAGTTGACATAGCTAAACCTCTTATGCTGAACAGTCAGTTCACTGACCACATACCTGTAATAGTGACCAGCCATGTGACCGAGTCATCCTCTGTGTCACACACATACTCTCCTGTGTCCTCCACAGTGGTCGTGGGGATGACCAGTGTCCTGTGGGCTCCCTGGACCTCCAGGAAGAAAGAGGCACTCTCCTCCACCTCCAGCCCGTCTCGGTACCACCGTACCTGGGCATCGGGCTGGGAGATCTCACAGCTGAGCTCCAGCCTCTCAGAGGTCAGGCTGGTCAGCTCCAGCTCAGACTCAGTGGGGGAGACGATTCGCACCGGAAGCTCTGAGAAAGGGAGAACAACTTGCATTAAAAGGAAGCGATCAAAATATATATATATATTTAAATAGAAGTTTGGATATGAAATAGTCTGACAAAAGATTAAATTGTGTAATAGTGTAAAAAAGAGGGATTGGTTTGGTAGGAGACCCCAAAAAATGAAACGATTCCACTACGACTCACAACAAATGAACCAGGTATGGAACCTTGGAGTATCTTACCTGTGATGGTGACCTGGAAGAACACAGAGTCTCCATCCGTGTCGCAGACGTACTCTCCGGAATCTTCTGCCGAGCCGCAGAGGACAGTCAGCCTCCTGTACGGTCCCTCGGACGTCAGCTGGACGTTCTCCGTCTCCAGGACCTGAAGGCCGTCCTTAAACCAGTGGACCTTACCGCTGGAGCGGGACAGCTCACACTGCAGCACCACCTGCTCAGAGATATGACCCTCCATAACCACGTCTTCCTTGGGCTCCACGATCATCACTGGAGGCTCTTGATTTCAACAAGGGAAAAGGAGCATATGAACGAGCATATTCTACCACCAGGATAGGAGAATTGAGGTTTGCATCATCATCAAAGTCTTGTCTTTGCTCAACACAATGGAGTCAACTTCACCGGTTACATGACATGAAAACATGTAGGCTAGTGTACAGTACATACCTTTGATGTTGACAGTGAATGAGAGGCTGTTGTCTCCTGATTGACAGCTGTAGGTTCCTGCGTCTGAGGTCTCAGCACAACGGATGATCAGTCTCCTCATGGTGCCCTCTGTTTGTATGGTGATGTTATCACTGGCCTGGACCTCAACCCCATCCTTATACCTGAAGGAAGGTCATGACGGACAGGACAATGAACCTCCAGTATTCTTGATTAGTTGAATCGGGTGTGATGGTGCTTGGCTGGAACAAAAGCCTGAACCCACACTGGCCAACATGGCTCTCGCAATTGTTGAAACTTCGTAATAAGCCTGCTTATATTTTTTACAGTCTGAACATGATCAGATCCCACTAAATGAACGATAGTCTAAGCTGAAATGACTCCAAATCATAAAGGATAATGACATCCAGGATAATGACATCCGGTTTGTGTTTCCTAGCGGTGTGTATGTAAGCTGTGTACCAGGTAGCGTTGGCGTCCTCTCTGGAAACCTCACAGGTGAGCACCACAGGATCCAGCTCCATGGCAGACTTCTGGAGCTCCTCCTCAGGGACCTCACTGAACTGCACAGGGGGACCTGGTGGGGGAGAGAGAGAGGGGGAGAGGGAGATGGTGAGCTACCTGGGGAGGTTGGATGGTCATGGTTAGAGTTAGCGTTTGGTTGTGGTTTGGAGGAGGAGGCTTGCTGGGTTGGAGGGGTTGGAGTGAGTAGTGGAGTGTTTTGTTACAGGGTGATCAAACTAAGCATGCTCTTCCAGAGGTTTGTTCAGATACATATCAGAAAGATCAGGACAGTGAGTGAGAGGAAAGATATTGGGGTGAAAAACAGGTCTGAGAAGACTCAGAGAACATTTTCAGAACAGAAGCCACCACACTGGGTTACAGGACCAAGAGAATCCTGTCAATAACAACAACAACAAAAGATGACTAGCCGGCACAGAGGAAGTACAACACAGTATTAGGATTCCCTCAGAGCAAACACAGAACAACAATCTCTGTTGTTCACCTTTGACCTCCACCTGAAACACACTGACATCATCAGCTGTCCGACACATGTAAACGCCCGAGTGGGAGAAGTCAGGCGATTGGATAATCAGCGTCCTTGTATGCCCATCCCCCTGAAAGTCTACACCAGGCAGGTTGAAGATCTGCTTGTCATCTTTGTACCAGTAGACCTGGGCATACGGATCTGATAGGTCACAGTGGAGAACGGTGGGCTCGCCAGCCTCAGCGGCCTTGGTCCTCTCCTCTTCAGGGAGGTGGGAGAACATGGCTCGCGCAGCTAGGGGTGTTATGGGTGATTGGTTAAGGTGGCAGATATGGGATGCTCAGTTAGCTTGGGTGATCGTCAGCATGAATCAGCGTGAATCAGTATGACATCATGGCTGATGGTTGAATAAATTCATGTGAAATTGTGAATTCAAAGAGATGGTCAAACTTATGAAAAACCTCCAGTATAGAAAGTTGATGTTTATATGGAAAATTGAACATTTCTGGTTGAGAGTGCATGTTAATGATCTCCATGACGACCAAGCATGACATACAGCAACTCACCTTCAACCTCCACGTTGAATTTGATGATATCACCCATCGTCTCGCATGTGTACACGCCAGAGTCGGTGAACTCAGCCGATTGGATAACGATCCTCCTCATGTTGCCTTCTGATTGGATGTTGAGGCCGTCTGTCACCTGTAGCTCCACCCCATCCTTGAACCAGCCCACCCTGGCTGAGGGGTTGGACACCTCACAGTACAGGACCACAGGGTCACCAGTCTCCACCCTCTTGTTACTGTCAGACTCTGACATTGGGCTGAACTTCACCACCGCAGCTGGAATGGAATCATTACCCAAAAAATATGTTCAAGCAGTATTCAGTATTCTAATATCATGCAATTGCATATCATTACAGTACCAACAAGCCTAATGTAAATGTTAAAACAGTCCTTGTTATAAGGCCTCCTCAATACAGATTATCTAGCTTGACAACACTATCATGTTATTTCTCTTTACGCTCCACCGTTCTCCAACACCTACCTTGAACCTGGAGAACCGCTGAGTCTCTGACTCCGTTGGCGATGAAGGTGAGCTCTGCCTCGTGGTCTTCCACCTTGGTGCTGTGGATGACCAGGGAGTGCTGTGTCTTGGCCTGTTGGATAGAGTAGCGTTGGCTGTCCTGTAGCTGGGTGCTGTTCAGGAACCAGGTGCCCGTCACCATCACAGACAGATCGATGGAGAACAGGGCGTCCTCCCCCTCCGTCACCTCACAGCCCTGGAGAGGGGTACTGATCTTGGGGCCTGGCACTGAGAGGTGAGAGTTCAAAACTAGTGACATCCAATGAATTTCCATATAGCTGCAGGGTACACAAATACCATAGTGCATGACAGCCTTTCATCCCTGATCACATCAACATGGTTTCTCTCCAATTCAGCGCTCACCAAGATGGACGACTTTAGGGAACTCCACGTGTCCACTACGACCATACTTATTGATGCAGCAGACGCGGAAGCGGTAATCGCCCTCGCACGGTACGCTGTCGCCCATGACCTCTGCGGAGGTCGCCGTGTCGCAGGTCGCACACCTCAGCCAGTCCTGTGATCCCACCTCCTGTCTCTCCAGGACATAGACGGAGCGCGTGGTGGTCTGGCTGGTGGGGGCCGGCTCCCAGGAGAGGAGCACGCTGTTGGGCCTGTCCACATCCATCTCCACCCCCACTGGACAGATGGGAGGGCTGTGTCTGGCAGCTTTGGAGAAAACCGAAACAGTGGGAAAGGTACAAAGTAGGTGAGCAACGGTTGCCATAATGCTTGTAGTCTGTCATACGTTTGTTAGTCTCTAACAGCTACATTAGGATATGTTCCACAGTATAGCTGGAGTTTTCACCATACTGCGTTCTAGTCCTTTCGGATCTACATGAGTAAATTCCCAAAAAGTTAACTGTAAACTGTGTACATGACGATTAAACTTTGATTTTATTTGGAAAGTCCCTAAGTAAGGGGCCATGGGTCACTTTGGTCAACATCCACCTTACCTTTGACTCTGAGCCGGGAAGAGGTCTTGGATCTTCCCACAACGAAGGTCACGACCCCAGTGTCCCCGTGGCAGACGTTGACGAACACCAGGATGTGGGTTTTACCAAATGACTTGAGGATAGTCTGGTGGCTCTCGCGTAGCTTCAGGCCATCTTTGAACCAGTGGACATCCATGTTCTCCTCCTCTACCTCCACACAGAACACTGCGTTCTCCCCCTCCAACACGTCTAGTTTTCGAGGAAGTTTTTTAACAATTGTGCCTGTGGGTGAGACAGAGAGTTGAGGGTCATGTACTGTATGGCTGTATATCCTGGAGAAAAATCATTGGGTTTATAGAAAATAATTTCAAAACATAAAAAAAACTAGTTCTGATGCTCCAAGATGTCTTTCCTAGACTGTATTAAATGAGTGAATGGTACACTGCCATACTTCTTCCATACTATAAGACGTCTACCTACCTTTGACGGCCAGCTCAGCGATACTCTTCCCTCCATCAGGCATCTCACAGAGATAGACCCCATCGTCGTCCGCTCCTACATCTTGGATAGTGAGCCTGCGCCTGGTTCCTTTCTGCTCTATGCCGTATTTACCTCCTGGCTGCAGTCTCTGGTCCTCCAGGTACCAGGCAGTAGGGATGCCCTCATTAGGTACCTCACACTCCAACACGGCCATGCCTCTCTCTCTCACCTCCACGTCTTGCAGTGACCGCCTGAACCGCACCGCTGGAGCTGCACACGGGTGGAAAGGGAGGTAGATTGGTTTATACACTGTCTGGAGAACATATTGCGCTATGTCTCTGTGTAGTATTTTTTCAGTGCTTTAGGCACATTTTAGGTTGTTTTTACAGTGCTTTATGCACATTTTAGGTTGTCTTTACAGTGCTTTATGCACATTTTAGGTTGTCTTTACAGTGCTTTAGGCACATTTTAGGTTGTTTTTACAGTGCTTTATGCACATTTTAGGTTGTCTTTACAGT
This sequence comes from Salmo trutta, assembly GCF_901001165.1. Taxonomy (NCBI): domain Eukaryota; kingdom Metazoa; phylum Chordata; class Actinopteri; order Salmoniformes; family Salmonidae; genus Salmo; species Salmo trutta. The sequence continues at coordinate 54,359,789 of NC_042962.1, read as the reverse complement.
GCTTTAGGCACATTTTAGGTTGTTTTTACAGTGCTTTATGCACATTTTAGGTTGTCTTTACAGTGCTTTAGGCACATTTTAGGTTGTTTTTACAGTGCTTTGGGCACATTTTAGGTTGTTTTTACAGTGCTTTATGCACATTTTAGGTTGTTTTTACAGTGCTTTGGGCACATTTTAGGTTGTCTTTACAGTGCTTTATGCATATTTTAGGTTGTTTTTACAGTGCTTTATGCACATTTTAGGTTGTCTTTACAGTGCTTTATGCATATTTTAGGTTGTTTTTACAGTGCTTTATGCACATTTTAGGTTGTCTTTACAGTGCTTTATGCACATTTTAGGTTGTTTTTACAGTGCTTTATGCACATTTTAGGTTGTCTTTACAGTGCTTTATGCACATTTTAGGTTGTTTTTACAGTGCTTTATGCACATTTTAGGTTGTCTTTACAGTGCTTAATGCACATTTTAAGTTGTCTTTACAGTGCTTAATGCACATTTTAGGTTGTTTTTACAGTGCTTTGGGCACATTTTAGGTTGTCTTTACAGTGCTTTATGCATATTTTAGGTTGTTTTTACAGTGCTTTATGCACATTTTAGGTTGTCTTTACAGTGCTTAATGCACATTTTAGGTTGTTTTTACAGTGCTTTATGCGTATTTTAGGTTGTTTTTACAGTGCTTTGGGCACATTTTAGGTTATTCCAGTCATTGGTTGAGTTTTGATCAAGGTATAACACATTTCATGAGCTACGGTATGACTTATGCTATGATTGATTGCAGGATTTCAACAAACAGTAATTTCAACTACATTTCAAGTAAACTTTTAGGGTTATTTCTACCAATCTATCGACATTGCTGTGGACTTTGGCCATGGTCAACATGGTTAAGAACGAAGCAGAAAATCTGTATTCAGGACACATACAGGACACATACCTCAGCTCATTCAGCCTCTAAATATAGGGACACACAGAGGCAGTGGGGTGGGCAGGGGAGACATGCAGGAGGTAGGGAGAGAAGGGAAGCTAGGGGGGAGAGGGGAAGAAGGGAAGCTAGTGGAAAGAGACTGGGGGAGGTAGGGACACACAGAGGCAGTGGGGTGGGCAGGGGAGACATGCAGGAGGTAGGGAGAGAAGGGAAGCTAGGGGGGAGAGGGGAAGAAGGGAAGCTAGGGGAAAGAGACTGGGGGAGGTAGGGACACACAGAGGCAGTGGGGTGGGCAGGGGAGACATGCAGGAGGTAGGGAGAGAAGGGAAGCTAGGGGGGAGAGGGGAAGAAGGGAAGCTAGGGGAAAGAGACTGGGGAGGTAGGGACACACAGAGGCAGTGGGGTGGGCAGGGGAGACATGCAGGAGGTAGGGAGAGAAGGGAAGCTAGGGGGGAGAGGGGAAGAAGGGAAGCTAGGGGAAAGAGACTGGGGAGGTAGGGACACACAGAGGCAGTGGGGTGGGCAGGAGAGACATGCAGGAGGTAGGGAGAGAAGGGAAGCTAGGGGGGAGAGGGGAAGAAGGGAAGCTAGGGGAAAGAGACTGGGGGAACTAGGGACACACAGAGGCAGTGGAGTGGGCAGGAGAGACATGCAGGAGGTAGGGAGAGAAGGGAAGCTAGGGGGGAGAGGGGAAGAAGGGAAGCTAGTGGAAAGAGACTGGGGGAGGTAGGGACACACAGAGGCAGTGGGGTGGGCAGGGGAGACATGCAGGAGGTAGGGAGAGAACGGAAGCTAGGGGGGAGAGGGGAAGAAGGGAAGCTAGGGGAAAGAGACTGGGGAGGTAGGGACACACAGAGGCAGTGGGGTGGGCAGGAGAGACATGCAGGAGGTAGGGAGAGAAGGGAAGCTAGGGGGGAGAGGGGAAGAAGGGAAGCTAGGGGAAAGAGACTGGGGGAGGTAGGGACACACAGAGGCAGTGGGGTGGGCAGGAGAGACATGCAGGAGGTAGGGAGAGAAGGGAAGCTAAGGGGTAAGACACTAGGGGGGTGGTAGGGGGAGGGGCAAGCTAGGGGGAGGGGGGAAGAGACTAAGGAGGAGGAAGAGGGAGGTAGGGGGAGGGGGGAAGAGACTAAGGAGGAGGTAAGGGTAGGAAGAGGGAGGTAGGGTTAGGAAGACCCGTGTTTATCTCGACCTATCAAGACTCTATGGCAATAACTCCCTGGTAGATTAGGGATGTGGATGCCTAGACGAGACGGATACCATTTAATTTACGTAGCCAGCTGACTCAGTGTGCTGTGCTATGGCTGGATCACCCTGGGATTATCCTATAATGATTACTAAACAATTACCAATTACAAGGGTGACTCAACTGAGATCTTTTAGCAATGCATTTCCACAACCTACTGAACTCTCTATAGAGCAATTAGTTGTGACAGCTGAAGATCTAACTCTCTTTCTCTATGGCATTTCTATGAACTAAGAGGTACTGAATGTTCCTGACTAGCATGAGGGTTTGCAACAATGTTATGCCTTCAAAATGATGATGAAATTAGGTAGGTGAGAGCATGCTTTCATCGTTTTAATCAAACCTAATTCCTTCGCATGGCGAAGGAAAGAATGACGGTACAGATATAGGATCTTGATTTTTTGTACTTTTATTTAACTAGGCAAGTCAGTTAAGAACAAATTCTTATTTTCAATGACGGCCTAGGAACAGTGAGTTAATTGCCTTGTTCAGGGGCAGAACGACAGATTTTTACCTTGTCAGCTCAGGGATTTGATCTAGCAACCTTTTGGTTACTGGCCCAACGCTCTAACCACTAGGCTACCTGCAGCCCCAATTTGACCACCCTGTTGCAGGAGAACTTTCCGGCAATACAGGAAATTAAAAACTTGTAGTGTATTTGAGGTTTAAAAAGGCTTCTGAAGTTTGTAATTTCTACTTTGAAATTCAAGACTTGATTTTTCCTTATGAAAAATATATCAACCCCTACAAAAATGTCCATTAATTATAATCCAGTTAATAATTCACATTTCCTGTTGCTGCGGGATTATTTTCCTGCCGTAGCAAACTGGCTTAAATTAAGATCCTACATCTGTAAGAAAGAAATGAAAAGAGAAGTCCTGAAACACTGCTAAAGCCCTACCTTTGACAGTCAGGTAAACAGAGCTGAGGGTGTGTCCCAGAGCGTTGGACGCAGCGCACACGTACAGCCCTGTGTCCTGATGTTTACAGTACATCACTTTGAGCGTGAAGTAACCCTCTCTGTCCTCAAACAGAAGGTGACGCCTCCCAGCCTCTAGGGGCGCTCCGTCTTTCTTCCAGATGATCTCAGGCTTAGGTTTCCCTGTCACGAAGCAGCGGAACTTAGCATGTTTCCCCTCCGACACCGCAAATTTCTTCACATTGGACGAGTTCAGATTGGGCTCGTCCGGCTGTCTGGACAAACCGTGTCTCCCCATCCTGTGCCTTATACTACGAGGTGATATCTGCCCGTTGCAGCACCCATTTGACGTGGACGCCCCGCTCTCCTGCCGTTCCGGGACGAGCTCCACAAGCAGCACTGCGCCCGCCAGAGCCCCTCCTTGATTGTTATGAGCTCTGCAGGTATAGACACCCCCGTCGGGCATCCGCGTCCGGAAGATCTTCAGCTGGAACCAGCCTCCGTCCTGGCTGCTGACGTTGAAGTGGGCGCTCTCGAAGATGTCGCTCAGCTTCTTCCCGTCCTTCTCCCACACCACCTGGGGCAGAGGGTTGCCCGACAGCTTACAGGAGAAGGCTGCGTCCTCGCCTCGGTCCACCCTCAGGGAGAGGGGCTTGATGAGGAAGTGAGGTCTGTCGTCTGACAGCAGGTGCTCCCCTTCATAGCGCTGCTTCTTTTTCTCCCGCTCACTCCCCTCTCCATTTTCCTTCTCTACCTCTCCGCTCTGTTGGTCTACCTCTCCGCTCTGTTGGTCTACCTCTCCGCTCTGTTGGTCTACCTCTCCATTCCTCTGCTCTACCTCCCCATTCTGTTGCCCTCCATACTCCCTGTTCTCTTGCTGTCTATATTCCCCATTCTGTTGCCCTCCATACTCCCTGTTCTCTTGCTGTCTATATTCCCCATTCTGGTTCTGTTGCCCCTCCAACTCGCTGCTCTGTTGCCTTCTAAACTCCCCATTCCATTGCCCCCCTAACTCTCCATTCTCCAGCCTGGTTTGCTGCACCCCATTGACCTCTGTCTGTTTCTGTGTCCCTTGCCGCTCCTGACTGTTCCCCTCCACCTTCAGTGTGGCAGGGGCGCACGTCTCACCCACGCTGTTACTGGCCTTGCAGATATACTGGCCTGCGTCCTCCAGCCTGACCCCAGTGATGTGTAGGAAGTAGGCCTTGCCCTCCTCCGACAGCCTGTAGCGTCCCTCTGACAGGATCTGTACATTCTTCTTCTCCCAGACCACCTCAGGACGAGGGTCGCCGCCGATCTTGCATTGCAGGACGGCGTCCGTGCCACACTGTGCCACCACGGGGCGCGAGTAGCCCAGTACACGGGGGGCACCACCGAATATGTCCATGTTGGCTTCCTGCGTCTGTCTCAATCCCTTCTTCTCACTCTGATGGGCAAAACAAATGGGGTCCGTAGTAGCAGTCTCTTGTAGATTGTGTCACACGGTCGTCTCTACCGCATATCAATCTGCAGAGAAGATATGAGTCATAATACATTAATAATACAGTTACTACATAACTCTCACACAGTATCTAGTGATGTCTTTTATACGTAATTAAGCAATAAGGCCCGAGGGGGTGTGGTATATGGCTAATATACCACAGCTAAGGGCTGTTCTTTAAGCACGACGCAACGCGGAGTGCCTGGACACAGCCCTTAGCCGTGGTATATTGGCCATATATCACAAACCCCCGAGGTGCCTTATTGCTATTATAAACTGGTTACCAACGTAATTACAGCAGTAAAAATAAATGTTTTGTCATACTCGTGGTATAAGGTCTGATATACCACGGCTGTCAGCCAGGGCTAGAACCACCCAGTGTATAATGCCTTATATACAGCCCATCAGCTTTGTCTTGGAAGAAATACTACAGCCTTTCACTCTGAATGTTCTGCATCTAGTGGACAATGTATTCACTGCTTTATGATAACAGAAGGACATTGAATACAGCCCCAAGCTGAAGGACAGTGCTTTCTCCTCAGTCTAGTGGTGTTGACCCAGTAAAACAACCCATGATAATGTCTCTGAGAGTATGGTGGAGTTTTGAATTGACAGTAAAGTAGCATCTCAGTCAGAACCGAACAGACCACAGCCCTCCCAGCTGCTGCTGTAGCTCAGCCAGAGGAGTATTTCAAGTAGTCTGTCCAAATAAAGACCCTGCCTG